>NW_003314312.1:517448-610398 GCF_000143415.4 Selaginella moellendorffii
TGTCCTTAGATTGTGAATTTGGACACGAGACGAACACCATTGTGTTCAGGCCGATCTCTATATTCCGTAGATATGCCAAATGAGAAAATCTGGACACTTTCCATAAATAGCATTTGGGACCGAAATGAGACTAACACAAAGGGCATGATAGCGAGGGTGTTTGGCAGACACGGTAAGCTATCATCCAGCGATATTGAGGGACCAATCTCAATACGCAAGGGTTCTTGTCAAGCCAGTGCAAGACAGAGCAAAAGAGAACTAAAAAGCCGGGCCAAGTATGCTTGGCCAAATAGACACTTAGGAATTCCGTCCTTATGCTCATCCGGCCAAGTACAGATGCTAAGTCCAGTTTACTAACACTTGAACAAGAGGGGCCAATAAAGGGTCCAGCAATACCGACCTCCTACCATCGTGGCAGTAAGGTAAGAGTGTCCGTAAGGACTGGTCGACAGGTAACTTTCGATACCCGAAGTCACATTCGTGACACTCTCCCCCCCTTGGGGAAGATCGACATCCTCGTCGATGCATACTCCAATCTAGAATACCGCCAAGGAAACAACTCTAGAAAAAGTTCACGGTACTCACACTATGTGAGAAATGCACCAACTTAAATGAGTTAGGAGGCAACCTCTTTGTCTAACGCGGATGCGCTACCAGCTCAGACACCTTCCGGCCGTCGCCGACAAGGAAATGACCAACACAGTTTGCCACCCTTGCTGCTCTGGGAGTCACCCAGCTTACAAAAGTGTGATATGCCCCTGCCGAAAGGAACATAGAGAGAGAAGCCAGAGGCCCCAACCCTCCTGAGCAAAGAAACCAAACCCGTCAGTAAGGTTTAGATAGACTACTGTAAACAGGCAGTTAGAGTTGTTTACACGGTCACGCCCTTTCAACGGAATAAGAAACATCGACAGAGAGGTGGGTTATGTGACCAGTTGACAGTAGCTACCCCATGACTAGAGATTTCACCATGCACACGAAGTGCCGAAGCCAGTCTGCCTATACTGGCCCAAACGCAAAGATCAATGGATGGACAATATCAAAGTCAGAGACAATGATATCTGAGAAGCTTAATTACTAGTGATTATATCTTAGAGTAGAACACAAAAGTATTCTAAGCAAGTTATCATCCGATAAACCAGTAGTATTGTAGATAGGAACCACCAAGACCATCATAATTTGGCAAACACAGGAATGACCATCCAACAAAATTCAATAGCTAGTATATCATCAAGGAAACTTAATGATGAAACTTAACTACCGAAGATAGTAGACAGTAAGCCAACAACTTACTAGAGAGAACTCAAAGAACACAAAGTATCATTGACTAATAAGCATAATGCTCGCGAATGTATCACCCAAAGGAAATAACATCCAAATTTATCAAAACTAACTCGAGCAATAATCAACAGAAGAGAATGAATGTGGTAAGACCAACAAACACTCATTTCTGCCAACTATCACAAAAGCCAATTTGAATAGATCCCAGCCAACAATACTAAGGAACTCAAGTTGCCTAAGCAAGTGTCAGCAACATCCTACTGACGTCTCAAACCCAAGAGACCAATCCAGAGCAAACCACAAAGAACATGTGGTATTGCGAAAAGCCAAAAGCCATCAAAGAGAACAACTAACTATCATGAAAGATTGTCAATCAGCCCATCAATGTAGTGATGTATAATCATCGTTGAAGAAAGAATCTACCATCCCGAAGAATAGCAAATAATTCCAAACCAACAATAATCAAGCAAAACTTGTGATAAGAACAATCAATTACCCTAGATGATAGTCAATCATCACCAATGATTGCTAGATGCAAATACTAACTTCAACATTGAAGCTAGGAGCCAAAATGCCTTCCCCAACAACTTCTAACAAATGGAACAATGAGCATAAAAACTCAAAGAACCAAAAGCTCAAAGAAGCCTATAACTAAGTCTTTGTCTATAATGATCACAAGTTTTGCATGAATTAACTTCAATGCTAAAGAAGAAATCATGGTGTAACCCATGACATCTTTCTCAACACATCCATAAGCCAAACTGCATAATGCCAAAGCTAATGAAGAGCATTTCTGTATCAATCCAAAAGCTAAACACAATGGAGCTATGCTCAACAAGTGATCACCAAACGATCCTCTATGAATCCATCTACAGCAAGACGTAACTCACCTCATAACAAGCACAAGGGGAATCATCAATGATCAATATATTCCAATTCAAACCCAATAATGATTCAAACTTTCCAATATTGATCACTAACTCTTTCGCTTGTAGAGTTAGCATAGTCCACGACTGAATCACTTTTCAAGGACAAGCTTAAAGCTCAACCTTTACTAAACAAACTCATCGAGAACACAACTAACTCAACTTGCCACTCAGTTCATTTGAACATCAACACAGTTGCTAACTAGCAAATGCATGAATGCCAACAACACAAAGCTAAAGCCAAATCATCAACACTTTTCATCAAGACTAATGAAACTCAATATCAATCCTAAGGAAAGACATTTCATTTCACTCAAGTCTCAATATCAACAATATCAATGACAAGGCATCACTTCAATGCCATCAACACCAGGACAAAGCTAGAAGAAAGCAAGAGTGAATCACCACTCGGAGCTTTCCAACAACCAAGCTAACCAAAGTCGAAGATACTATACTTAGTATCCGAGACCAATCCTTTAGCAAAACTCAGTGACAGATAACACATCATCAAGGAGTGAATCACCACATCCAAGACTCAATGAAATCCAACACTATAGACCAAACGTAACCAAATGATATCGACAAAGGAATTGACATGCCAACATGGAAAAACCATGTTAGCCTAATGACACGATCCTCTGCAACACCATCCGGTAAAACAAGCCCACCACTGCTAAATCATCATCGAGCAAAGCAAGTGTCAACGGTCCTTGATGAAGTCTACAAGTAATCACTAGTCACAAAGCAACTAACAATCACTCCTTAACTTGCATTCACAAGACCCAAACACCAACTCTTGTCATCAAGTCACATACTTATCCAACATAAACATAATACCCCAGGTATGAGATAAAAGTTCATAGATAAGCACAAACTAAATGACCACTCAAATCCAACTCAACTGCGATAAGCTCACCAACACACCTAGTCAATAGCTTTGAGCATGCGTTGAAGAGGCTAGCTATGCATGATCAACACTCAGCCGAAACGAAAGTGAAGACCATGAGATGAACTCATATCGGTATACAACCTCCTCATAGACAAAGCTATAGTACGGGTACCAACATCTCAACCTCAAACAACTAAGTTGGACATCACCATCCTTAGCCAAGGCGCAGGGCCACCAAGACCAAGTTAAGATTAGTGAGAGCTCACTACTCTCATAGAGTCTTAACAAAATGCAAGGTGCAACCTGTCACCGAGCATAATGCTACAAAAGAAAGGCACAAGGGTCACCTTTCTTAGAAAAGCGCAACAGCCACTTTTCTACACCAACTCTAGACTCCATCCAACTCAATTGCCTTAACCCCAAAAGTCAGTATCCTTTTCAGGCCGCATCATACAAACTACCTACTAAGGTTTAGGCTAACCAAAGTCAACTCCAACCCCTTCACTAGTTTATATTGGCTTACGAAAATGGAATGGTTTTCGGCAAAGTGACCAACAGATCAGCCATTGGAGAAGTCTAAGAAAATTTGTGGAAAAATTTTCCAATCCTAAAGAAAGAATGACTCTCAGTCCAGGAATGCAAACTTTCAAGACTCAACCAACTTCCTCCTACTAACAAATTCACATAGGTTCACCTCAACACAAATTCTCATGATCCATCAATATGCTTAAGCATCGAACATCTTTGCCTATTTTTCCGACATCTAACTCTGACATCCGCAAAGTGCAAAATGAACATCCAAGGCTTGATCACGAAGACCACATCTTCGGATATCCATATTGCACTAACACCCTTCTTCAATCACCTTCAAGATCTAATGTGAAGTCAAAACACTAACAAGAAAAATGACATGGAAAATCAAGCTCTAAGGAAACTTCCTCATCACTTAAAATAAAAATGCCACCTCCACTAACACAAATACTAGTGATGTCAATGCCCCAATTACACATCTTCTCCATCCAACAATCTACTCCAAGTGCTAACGGATCAACCAACAAGCCATAGCAAATGAATGCTATAACCCTTTTCCAACACCTAATGGGTAAACTCAAAGAAACAAGGTACCAACTTAAGCTTAGCATAATGGACCATCTCCGAGAATTCAGTCAAAGCTACTACAATGCTACTTCGTGCAAGTAGACTAGCTTCTCCATTAGCCACTTTGGGGTTGATCATCATTTAACCAAGCAACTTCGTAAACACATTGCTCATTATCACATGGATATGATATAGAAATCACAATGACTTGATCATCAATCAAGCAACACTATGAGCAATGCCCATGTCACTATTGCAAAGGTTTATGTGAATATCAAGTGCTAACTCGATTCGACAAAATGCAACATAAATGCCACACCCCATCGATAGAGATTTACAACACCAACACCACTAACTTTTGTTCACAACACGGACAAGCACATGCCACTCTCTATCCGACCAATCTCAAAGCTAATCCAACACCAAGCTACTCAAAGAGCAATAGCAAAGTTCCCTAGAAAAGAATCGAGCATTGCAACCCAAGTCTTCTAATAGCAAGCTTAGACAAAATGGTTTAGCGCTTCACCACTATCCATCCCACAACTCACCATTGTAAGACCACCATCTCCAACATGCATCAAGATAGGGACTCTTGATTGCATGATGTGAACACAAGCAATGAGTTAACACCTCGTTGCAAATCATCTCTCCAAGAAGAGAAAATGATTTACGTATTTGATCCTCCTGTCCCCGATGACTCTCTTTTCGGTCTCATCTTTGACCAAACCTCAAGCTTGCTTTCACACTGCCTTCAGTTCAATCGAAGAAAAGTTTATGAGAGAGCATGGCAATGATTACTTGAACCAATAGACTATTCTCTACAGTCTTGATTGATCCAATTATAATCATGCCTAGGAAGGATTTACTAGTGTTGTGCTAAAAAGCTACGGACCAGCCTATTTGCCACTCATAGCAAACTCAGGGAAAGTTTACTTTCACCCATGGTACATGGAACAACTCATGGAACCACCGATAGGCTAACATTAATCCTGCCAACTCAAAGTGTAACCTCGAGTTGCTAATGTGCCTCACTCACGAGCTCAAGCTTAAACTCGTGCTACTGGAACAACTCAAATCCATCTTATGAGCCCAAGAGCAAGCTCACATAATTACGGTACAAGAAGGTAACCAAATCCATACCCAAGGAACAATTGCGAAGTCTTTGCACCAAAACGTGTACCCACTCGGATCATCGTTTTCATCTCTGCGTATGCAACGAGACTAGTTGCCCAATCTCATTGGATAGTTCTCGCCGAGACTCATCCTCTGATACCAAATGTAGCGCACGTGGTTTTGACCCTTTATCCTATGGTGATTTACCATAGAATAACACCACGAAGTGGAACTTAAACCCTCTTTGTGCCACGTGACAGATGCCACGTGTCATATACCACATGTCCATGCCACGTGTCCATAGGAACCTGAGGTTCAGGGCCTTGGGCCACTGAACGAAGGAACGGTGCCAAACTCCCAAGCGTGACGCCAAGGAGTGATGGAACCGGACCACGGAGCAACTCCCGAGCATATAGCCCAAGGAGTGAAGGGACAGGAGCCCGGAGCTACTTGGAACAGTCCTAGAGCAACCAGCATCCCAATGCCAGGACCAGCATGCAAAACGGAGCCAAACGGAGTCTGGTGCTATTTCGGCATACCGGTGGCCTAACGTGAGGATATGGGTACTCCACCAGCTAGCATGGAATGGAACTTGGGCTTAGACCCAAGCTAGACGCAGAACAAGGACAGGCACGCAAGCGAGAGATAGACTATGTCTCAGGTTGGTCGGCCATGCCCGACCTACCCACTATCCCTACTATACATTTGGAACCCCCCACAGCCCCCCCCCTTGAGGAACACATGCTTTGGGCTTTCACCGCAAGCCTCCCTTAGTATCAGGAGTTAGTCTCTGGGACAAGCTCAAAACTTACTAAATATGGAATGTCCTTAGATTGTGAATTTGGACACGAGACGAACACCATTGTGTTCAGGCCGATCTCTACATTCCGTAGATATGCCAAATAAGCAAATCTGGACACTTTCCATAAATAGCATTTAGGACCGAAATGAGACTAACACAAAGGGCATGATAGCGAGGGTGTTTGGTAGACACGGTAAGCTATCATCCAGCGATATTGAGGGACCAATCTCAATACGCAAGGGTTTTTGTCAAGCCAGTGCAAGACAGAGCAAAAGAGAACTAAAAAGCCGGGCCAAGTATGCTTGGCCAAATAGACACTTAGGAATTCCGTCCTTATGCTCATCCGGCCAAGTACAGATGCTAAGTCCAGTTTACTAACACTTGAACAAGAGGGGCCAATAAAGGGTTCAGCAATACCGACCTCCTGCCATCGCGGCAGTAAGGTAAGAGTGTCCGTAAGGACTGGTCGACAGGTAACTTTCGATACCCGAAGTCACATTCGCGACATTGGGCTTAAACCTAAGTCAGATGCAAAACAAGGAATGACACAGCTTGATGGAAGCCAAACTAATATTTCAAGTGGTTGGACATACATTCCAACCACTATCCCTACTATACATTTGAAACCCTCTATTCATCCCGTGTCCAAATTTGTAATTTAGTGACATTCCATATTTAGTAAGTTTCAAGTTTGTCCCAAATACTAACTCCTGGTACTAAGGGAGGCTTTGGGTGAAAGCCCAAAGTATGTGATCCTCAAGGGCAATGTGGGGGGGGGGGATATAAAGGGTTTCAAATGTATAGTAAGGATAATGGTTAGAATGTATGTCTAACCACTTGAGATATTAGTTTGGCTTCCATTAAGTTGTGTCATTCCTTGTTTTGCATCTGACTTGGGTCTAAGCCCAAGCCCCACGTTGCTCTAGTTGGTGGGGTACCTTCCTTCTTGCATTAGGTCACCGGTATGCCAAAATTGTGCCAAACACCATCCGATACCATTTTGAGTGCAAGTGTTAGATACAAGGAGCTAGTGCTCATAGGATTGTATCAGACCCTCGTTTCATAGTGCAACATGCTTAGAGTTCGGCTCCAAATTCAAGTGTGCTACATTACTTCGTAAGGTTTTAATGGATCAACAATGTGAACCATTGGAGCTTTGCTCAACAACTATTTCAATGCCACTTTACTTTCCTCATGTGGCTTCTTCCACTCGAATGGCATGTTTTTATGCAACAATTGTGTCAAAGGAATAACCACCTCCATAAAATTATCTTGGAAATGTCGGTAGTAATTAGCCATATCAAGGAAGCTACGTGTAAACTAGTTTTTCACCATATCCATCTTCCTTGGATCCATCTTAACACCTTTAGATGTCATAATATAGTTGAAATATTCCACCTCTAACTTTGCAAACTCATAATTACTCTTCTTTGCATAAATTTTGTTGTCACATAGTAAGAAAAGTGCACCTTATGCTCTATATTCTTATTGAAAATAAAAATATTGTCTAAGAAAATATCCACAAACTCACAAAGATAACTCCCAAATACCTCCATCATTAATTGAGTAATGTGGCTGGTGCATTCATCAAACCAAATAGCATAATTGTAAACTCAAAATGCCTGAAGCTTGTGTTGAATGCCATCTTGGAAATACATGCATCATCCATTGCAATCTGATGATATCCATTCCTCAGATTAATCTTGGTAAGCATTTGTGCTTCACTAAGTTTATCTAAGATATCATCCACATATGGCATCGATATCTTATCTTTCACTACTAGCTAGAGATTTTTTTTTTTCTTTTAGTTCTAAAAAACAAGAAACATGCTATATAATTTTTTATCACCCATTGTGCAAGAGGAAAATATTACCAATTTCCCTAATAGGTACTTAATTATAACTTTTAATATGTTACAACTTAAGTAGGTTAGACCCAAGGCAACTATCACCTGTCATCTTAGTAGCTCCCAATAGCTGTCACTTTGACATTTCAATGGCTCCTAATGGCTATCACCCCATACTAACAACTCCTAGTGGTTGTCACCTTGACATCCCAATAGCTCTTACCAATTGTCACTTTGACATCTCAGTGGCTCCTAAAAGCTGCTATTGTAGCACACTTAAATTTAAAGTCAAACTCCAAGCTTGTTACACTATGAAACGAGGGTCTGGTATGCACTCAATATCTTCTACGAGCACCAACTCCTTGTATTCAAATTTTGTATGCAAAAAGGTATCAAACAAAGTTTGGCACAATTTTAATATACTAGTGGTCTAACACAATTTAGCATACTAGTAGCCTAACGCAAAGAGGAGGGTACTCTACCGATTAGAGCAATATAGAGCTTGGGCTTAAACCCAAATATTAAATATAGAATAAAGAGTGATATAGCTTAATGGATGCTAAATTAATGTTTCAAGTGGTCAACCATGCTTTCAACCACTATCCCTATTATACATTTGAAACACCATCCTCACCATCCCCTTTCAAGGAACACACACTTTGGGCTTTCACCCTAGTCCCAAGAGTTAGTTTTTTGAAACAAACTTGAAAACTTATTAAATATAAAATGGTACTAGTTGCAAATTAAGGCACAAGAACATTATTGTAATGTATTTGATCATGGGATGAGATTTGGATATACTGCCACTGTGGATCCTTGGAACCTTAGGGGATAAATAGGGATAAAATAACCACTAAAGGCTCTCTCATCAAGCAATCGCCCCTTTTCCAGTTGGTTTAAAGGGAGAGAGATAAAGTGTGCTACATGTGGTATTAGAGCAAATGGCACAGATTTAATTCCCATTGATTAGTGTCTACTTAAAAATATAATATACCTTTGAGAAAAGTATATTCATACCCCTAAATTTGAAATCATATGTATTGGCATCCATGCATACATCCTTCCTCTTGTGTAGAGTACCTATAAATGAAGGTATCCACTATGGGACTGCGATATTGTAGGTGGATGACTAGTTGCCTCATATGGAATAACTAATTTACACAATAGAAGGATTGGTAGATTTAGTGCGGAAATGGAGGTGTTGGTTCCCCTTAGCTTAGTAAGGGTTATTAGTCAATAGTCAATGAGGACATTAATATCTTTAAAAGGGGGGTGAATACAACGCATTTAATCATGGGATGAAATTTGGATATACTATCACTATGGATCCTTAAGTTTTATAAATATAGTCCTTGAGCAGATCTAAACATTTACTATAAATTGCATATAGGATCGGAATGGAATGAATATATAGGGTATGATAGCAAGAGTGTTTAGTAGACATGGTAAATTATCATAAGCTTCTCAAAGATCGTTTGCCAAAACTTGGACATGAACTTGGGATCCCGATCACTCACAATGTCATCTAGCAAACCATAGAGACTAGTGATATTGAGAGACTAAACTCAATATACAAGGTTTTTGCTAAGCCAGTGCAAAACAGAAAAAAAAAAAAAAAAAAAACTAAAAGCCAGGTCAAGAAACACATAATTTTCTATTTTCTGTTCATCTAGCTAAGTATAGATGCTAAGTCTAATTTATTAACACTTGAACAAGAGGGGTTAATGAAAGGAATCAATAGTATTAATCTTGTACTGTTGTGGCAGTAAGGAGAAAATATTTGTAAAGATTGACTGACAAGTATCTTTTGATACCCAAAGTCACATTTGCAACACTCTCCCCTCTTTAGGGAAGATTGATGTCTTCATCAATAGTAAATCATTAAGGAAATAATTCTTAAATTTCATAGAAAATATACTTTGTGGGAAACACATCAACTTAAATGAGTGGAGAATGAACTTTTCTCTACGGCTAAAGACGTTAAGACTTAAACACCCTCCGGCCATCACTGATAAGGAAATGACTAATAGAATTAGCCACATTTGCTATTCCAAGTACCACTCAACTTATAAGAGAATGATACAACCATGTTCGTAAGGATATTGAGAGAAAACTAAAGGCCCAACTCTCCTAAGGACAAATCAACCCCATTAGAAAGATTTAAACAACTATTATAATTTGGCAAATGAAGTTGTTTATATGACCATGCCCTTTTCAAAAATGGGTCAACAAAAGAGAGGTTAGGACTTGTGATTAATCTATAATACTTATCCCCATGGTTATGAATTAAATCTATGCACCGAAGTGCCAAAGTCAATCTTCCAAAACTGACCCAAAATTAACGAATGAGAGAAATGTATAATAGAAATGTATTACTTTTTTATTAATTTGCAAGATTTATTACAAAGATTTATAAAAACTACTTTTTATTATGATTCTCATACTCTATGACAAACTCATGGGCATTTGTAAGATTACAAAGAGTCTCCTAAATAGATTCATACGTTGGGTAGCCATGCCACTTGACTAGGTACTTATGACATTAAAAATGTTTGGTCCAATGACTATCCAAAATAGCTTCAACTTCATACTCAGTTCACCATCAACAACCGCTAGTAGGGGACAAATGTGCATAGAGTGTTTTACAACAGCATGATATGGTGTCAATAAATTGACATAAAACATATTATGGACGTGGGATAACTCATCCAAAAAATCCAATTTATAGAATACATTATTAACCGATTTCAATACCCAATAGGGTCTAACATATCTTGCTAATAGCTTCTGGGACAAAAACCCCTTAACATTGAAAGATAGCCATATCTAATCTCCCACTTAATAGGATACATCTCAATGATGTTGATTTTTATCACATTGATACCTATCTTGAGCTTTACCCATCACCTCAATAGCCCTAAACCAACCTTGGTGCAGCTACTCCACATAAGTCTCAATGGTTGGGACCAACACCACAAACATTGGTTTTAGGATAAAAATTTATTAAGGAACCCCACAAGCATTTCTTTATAGCATCTCCTATGAAGAATAGTTAATAGTGTTATAAAATGTGTTATTATAATAGATTTTTGCTATGTTCAAATGCTCAACCTAGCCACATTGGTCCACTGTGACATAGTACTAAAAATCTATTTACCCATCTATTTAAGGATGATAAGTTTTATTAAATTTCAATTTAGTCTAAAACTTCCCAAATCTCGAATCCCTAATATATATAGTTCTTAGAAAGGGTGATCACCAATAAGTTGGGGGGAAGAATTGTTAGCATCAACTTTAACCACATACACAAGAGAAGGCATAACATACTCTAGAAAGATTAGATTTTTGTCTTTTCACACTGAATCATAACATTGGTATTAGAAGTTTACCAAACCCTGGTTCTCCTTCTAGATCCACCATGTTAAATATTTCTTTAAAATATTCCTACCCCTAAGCCAACTAGGTAAAAAGGTAATCACTTGATTGTATATTATCCTGACTTAATGTCTAACAATCTCTTGTTGGAGTTTGACCAACACACAGTTTCTGGCTGGGCTTAGAAGGAGCTCGCTGTTCATAATTGTTCTTCACGTCAAGAGTTGCATCGCCATGCTAAACAAGTAGCAACTTGCTTGTCACATCATGTTGTGTAAGCAAATCAAATTTGAAAAAGGAAAAAATATGACACTTTGCAGACCATATCAACCAGTACATGATCATGCAAGCACTGGAAACAGCTTTGATACCACGTCCAAGGAAATGTTATCTCCAGCGTTTTTCCTCTGCGATGGATCGTTGTATTCATTAGATGGTAGCGTGACAACCTATAGGAGTGATGAGATCAACCAGTGAGTGCCATTTTCTTCTGAGACTTACCTGGCTTCCGCCATGGCCCTTGTGAAGCTTCCAACCGCTGTTGGCTGCATGAAATTCAAGATACTTATCCAACGATAAGCCCTCCAAATTCAGAGCCTGCAAGGATAGAACGTCCGTCACAATACTTCGTATCATAGTTTTCTTTCTACCTCTGCAAGGACGGCCCTGGGGACCTTTTGGTACGTCAGGGACAAGACGTGCACCCCGTACGACTGGATTGCGCTCTCAAATCCTGAAACAAACTCTTTAGAATTTTAAAACTAAACAGAATCTTCTCGTACCTGGAATGACTTCTAAAATGTCACGATTACGAGCAGCCTCGTCCCAAAACTCGCGGAACCTAGCAGTCTGAGAGGAAAATGAACATAAGCGAAGGAAAGCGCGGCTAGGAGCGGAGTACCTCCAAGTAGTGAGACAGAGTTGCCAGAGTAAAGAACGGGTGTAGCATATGCTGATAAACCAAGTGAGAAAACAGAAACCCGGAAGCACAAGAACTTACAAGTCGTTCTGGCACAAGGCACATACAGAGGCCAAAATCCGGAGCTGGCATTGCCATCAAAGCCTGCAATTCATATGAGTGCAGCACTAGAAGCACAACAAGCCTACCTTCACAAGGATTTTAGTCACAATGTTGACATTAAGATTTCGTGGCTCAAACTGGTCGTGAGAAAAAGCAGTTGGCGCAAGAAAGAAACGACTAGGCAAGAAGAGCTTGCATACCTGGTAAAGCCGTAGAAGGCACAGATTGGAATCAAAGCTGTAAGTCTCAGTAGCAACCTATAGAATAAACACGCTAAGAGAAAGCAAGAAAAAGAAACAAAACGAAGAACTAGTTTTCCGGACCTGTTCTTGCACATAGGCTTCCAGATCGGGAAGAATGTCTGGATTGTAAGGATTGAGCGCGACTAGCTGCTCCATCGTTAGCTGCGGCTGCTCCTGCTCTCTCTCCCATTCCGACACCATATTTCCCACCTAAAGCACGACATGTCGCGATTCCAGGCCGCATTGCATCGATGGACAACATACCTCAGCGCCGGCTCGCGCAGCCTTGAGCTTCGAGGATTAGGGCAGAGCGAGGGTTTTGGCAGACGAATATGCCTGTAGGAATATTCTCTCATGTGCGTGCGGAGATCCTGGTGGCTTGCCCTAACCCTAGATTTACCTGAGAGAGATAGAGCAAGCAGGAATGGCGCGTCCTTGGGGAAAGGTCGGCGCCTGGGCGGACGATTCGGAAGCGGAAGCGGCAGCGGCAGCGGCGCCCACAGCGCCACCGCCAGCAGCGCCGTTGCCAGTGGAAGCGTTTCCATCGCTGGGGGAGGCCGCCGCCGCGAAATCCAGCAAGAAGAAGAAAGGTCAGACGCTTACTTTCGCGGAGTTCCAATCAGGGAAGTATGTTCCCGGTGTTAAGCAGCGGAGCTCGGCATCGTCGGGGATCTTCACCGACAGCGATCGCCTCACGTCGGACGAGATGATGATGCTGCCGACGGGGCCCAAGGATCGATCGGACGAGGAGCCCTATGAGCAGGGCGGGCGATTGGGTGGCGGCTTCCGGGACTATGGCGGTTTCCGGGGCGACAGGGATCGCGGGGACAGGGATAGAGGCGATAGAGGCGATAGGGAGCGCGATCAGCGTGGCTTTGGATTCGATAGAGAGCGCGAGGCCTCTCGCGCCGACGATAGCAGCGACTGGAGCTCCAACAAGCCTTCCAGAGGAGCTGGAGGAGGAGGTGGTGGGCGATTTGACGACGAGAATCGGCGGTACAGTGGCGATCGCTTTGGTGGCGATAGAGATCTTCCCTCCAAGGCGGATGAGGTTGATAATTGGGCTTCTGGGAAGAAATCGCTGCCTCCTCCCGAGAGGAGATCCGATGACATTGGTAGGAGGTCCGATGACTTTGGTAAAGGTGGTTTTGGGAAAGCTGACGCTGATGACAACTGGGGAGCTAACAAGAAGCCCGTGGTCTCGGACAAGTGGTCGTTTCGGAGGTCTGATGACTATGGCGGCCCCGACTCTGGCGACAAATGGAGCAGGAGGAGCAACGATGACTCTCCCGGCGATGATAAGTGGGGCGCTAGGAAAGCTGGCGATGAGGCCCCTCGCAGGCCACGGTTGAATCTAAGGCCCCGGACCCTCCCGCTGGAGAACTCGCCGCCTCCAGTGTCTGCTGATCAACAACATGGCAGTCGGCCATCCAGCAGTCACTCTAGTCGACCGGGGAGTCCTCCAGAAGTGGAAGCACCTCCAGTTGAGCCAAAGCCACGCCAGAAAGTGGACCCTTTTGGGAACGCAAAGCCGAGGGAGGTGTTGCTGGAGCAACGAGGACAGGACTGGCGGAAGATGGATATGGAGCTCGAGAGCAAAAGGTAAGTAGTCTTGTAAAGTTTCGTGTTCGTTCTTCCCCTGATGTTGTGTTATAGGCCCGACACTGACGAGGAGAAGAAGCTCAAGGAAGAGATCGTGTCCCTGAAAGAGCTAGCGGATAGCACCGCCGACCCTGCCGTGAAGGAGCAACTAGCCGAGAAGGAACAGGAGCTCGAGCAGCTGGTCAAAGAGCTTCATTCGAAGGCACGGGTATCGTCGGATCGTTGGAGGAAGGACGAGTCGAGAATCACTAGCCCTCCCGCTACAAGGCGCGATCCATGGAAGCGGGAGAATGGAAGGGATCGGCCAAAGGTTGATCGATGGTGATGATTCCAACAGCTTTGCGATTTTGTGTTACGACCGTCGCCCACCATGATCTCGTGCTCTACAATAATCCGGGGTGGCGACGGAGGTGAGAGATCTACTCTATTAATTTTTATTAATAATCCACAGTGTTCTTCGTTTCTTACATTGAAAGTATCTTCGACCGCTCATCCTTGCCGTGTCCTGTTGTGCTATAGTATTTTATTACTTGGGAGATTCAAAGAGATTCAAGTAAAAGGGATGAAATGAGCAGCTCTTTTGATCCTAGCTTGGATTTGGATCGTCCAAGCTTCGACTTGGATCGTCCCAGCTTTGAATTGGGTCGCCAGAGCTTTTCTACGACAAGGAACTGGGAGATTTTCGACACTCCGAGTCCTCCGCGAAGATCTTGCGTGTGTTCTTCGTCCTCGGCTTCGCTGGCCGGCGCTCGATCGGCTCCTCGGCTCTCCATCACTACTCCTCTTTCGGAGCGGCAAGGAGGCAAGTTCTTTAGCTTCTCGGCGTGCTCCACGCCGGCTAGCAACTATGTGTTTCGGTGCTTGGGCTCCGGAGAAGTGGGAGCTCCGAGGAGGATTTTGATCGTGGTGGACGCGAGCAAAGATGTGACCACTGAGTCACTCGAGTGGACGCTCACACACATTGCTCAGCCGGGGGACTTCGTCACCATCCTGGGACTCTTGCCATGGCTTACACTTCCAAGTAAGTGAATCTAAGTTTCATCAAGCTTGAAAGAAAAGCTTCTTTGCAGTGGCCGTGAAGCGATGGGCCAAGCTCAAAAAGATCGATGAGAGTCCCGGTCGCTTTGAGTCTCCGGAGTTTATGAGGATACAAGAACTTTACGCAACCAAAGGGGTGAGTTTATATCATCTCTGTTCGCCAAATAATTTGCTTGTGTCCAAGGTGTTCTTGGGGATCCAAATTCTTTCGGGCTTTCCTAGAAGAGATATCGCTGTGGACATGGCAAAGCGGATCGATGCAAGATGGATAATCTTCTACAGGTTAAGAACTTGGGCTCTCTCATATTTGATTAATTGTTTTGTTTTTCTTAGGTGGATGTGTGGTAGCTCCAATTATATTATAAAGAGACTGGGCAAGAAGAGGAACATAGTGTACTTGACCAGCAAAAGCGAGGGAATTGTGCTCTTTGCCTCTAAGCCCGCGATAATTAGTGTCCACGAAGCACCCGGATTCAGTAAAAGCCCTTCAAATCAAAATCCTGTGAAGGTTGAGCTCAACTTTGGAGCAAGGCGAATGAAGCTATCCCAATGGATAAACGCAATCAAATTATAATTATCAGCTTATGATTCGTAAATCAAACATTGTAATGATCATTCTTTTTAGAGACGACAAATCTAGCTGGTGGAGTTTCTCTGTAAGCAATAACTAGGACGCTGTTGGGACCAGCAAGTACAGAGACAAAATCGTTTCAATTTCTTTTGGTTGAGTGGGCAATATCAATTGTGGTCCAGCCAGCATATCCGATCCTCATTTCCACGCTATAAAAACCCTACGTTCCAAACTCCTCCATCGCCGCAGCACAATGGAATCATCCCATTCACTCAATAGCTACAGCCTCCTTATCTCCTCCTTGCTCTTGGCACTCTTCTTTTCATGCATTGCAACTCAATGTTCAGATGATCCAAAGGTGTACATTGTGTACATGGGTGCTGCTGATGAGCATCACAGCCACTTGCTGTCTAGCCACCACGCACAAATGCTGGCATCTGTTTCCAACAGGTGAAATCAGTCACCGAATGCCCAGCATATAAAATATATATAGATTCTATAGCTGTTTGTGTTCTAATTATTATTTGCTTTTTTGTATTGTGCTGTGGCAGGAGTGTGGAATCAGCTATGGAAACTATTGTCCACAGCTACACCCGAGCCATCAATGGCTTTGCTGCAAAGATGCTCCCCAGCCAAGCATCTATGCTACAACGTAAATTCCACCTCTTTCTCTGCTGTTTCATAACACATACAGACACTGAAATTTCACATTTCATATGGTTTTCTCCATGAACTATATAGAGATGCCGGGCGTGGTTTCCGTGTTTGAGGACTACACAGTGTCCCTCCAGACAACCCGTTCTATAAACTTCATAGGGCTGGAGGACGCATCCGGAAACACCGCAGCAAACTCGCTATGGAAGAAAACAATGGGCGAAAACATGATAATTGGCGTACTGGACTCGGGTATATGCCAATCCCCGATTCGAATCTTTCTTTAAATCTCCCGCATTTTCTTCTAGGTGTCTGGCCAGAGTCGGCGAGCTTCAGCGACGCCGGGCTGCCGGCTTCCCTTCCTGCGAAGTGGCACGGCAGCTGTGCGTCGAGCGCCTCCTTCACATGCAACAGGTAACGCGGATTAGATCTCTCGATCGATCGTTTCATCGATTGCTTCTTTTGTATTGCTGCTGGAGATTTCGCTGATGGCGCTTGCAGGAAAGTAATTGGCGCGCGGTACTATGGCTCTTCCGGCGGCAGCCCCCTGAATCCTCGCGATGTAACTGGGCATGGATCTCATGTCTCCTCCATAGCAGCGGGAGCTCGTGTGGCCGGCGTTGACGACTTAGGGCTCGCCAGAGGCACCGCAAAGGGCGTCGCGCCCCAGGCTCGAATTGCCGTGTACAAGATCTGCTGGGCGGTGAAGTGCGCGGGAGCCGATGTTCTCAAGGGCTGGGACGATGCGATTGGCGATGGCGTGGACGTGATCAATTACTCGGTGGGAAGCTCAAACAGTCCCTACTGGTCAGACGTTGCCTCCATCGGTAGCTTCCATGCCGTGCAGACAGGGGTCGTGGTGGTCGCAGCTGCTGCAAATGGTGGCATCGGTTGTGTTGTACACAACACTGCGCCGTGGGTGACGACGGTCGCTGCGAGCACGATCGATCGACGCTTCCCGAGTAACGTCGTCCTGGGAGATGGTTCAGTATACCAAGTAAGTTCTCTCCGCGAATTTTTCTTTCTTTTGCTCACTTCTTGTTCAGGGATCAAGCATCAACAATTTTAGTCTCGGCAATAGTTTCTATCCTCTGGTGAATGGAAGGGACATCCCTGCGCCCACGACATCACCCGAAAGGCAAGCTTGTATTGTTACTCTTTCTTGCTTGACTAGTTTTTCTCTTTCTCTCGTTGTGCAGTGCTATGGGCTGCTCGCCTGGAGCTCTTGATCCTGCCAAAGCCCAGGGAAAGATAGTTCTTTGCGGCCCTCCATCCGTGGATTTCAAAGATGTCGCTGATGGATTGAAGGCTATTGGTGCGGTTGGGTTTATTATGGGAAACGATGCAAATGGCAAGGAGAGATTGCTGTCACTCAGATTCACGATGCCTGCTACTCAAGTTGGAAACACAGCTGCAAATTCTATTTCTTCCTACATCAAGTCAAGCGGGTAAATAAGTTTTGCTTTGAAAATTCGATTACTCGATCACGAGGTCTCTTGTAGGAATCCAACCGCAAAGATTATACCGCCAACAACAGTGATTAATCAGAAGCCATCGCCCATGATGGGAATCTTCTCTTGTAAAGGTCCCAACCCTGTTGTCTCAGACATTCTCAAGGTCTGTGCCATGCAGATTGTATATGTTCAGTGATTAACGGTGTTTGTGCGAGTGGAAAAACAGCCAGACGTAACAGCACCAGGCGTGGACATCCTTGCCGCATGGTCAGAAGCAGCTGATAAGCCACCTCTCAAGTATAAGTTCGACAGTGGAACATCAATGGCCAGTCCCCATGTTGCAGGCTTAAGCACACTTCTCAAATCCTTGAACCCTGATTGGAGTCCAGCAGCGATCAAGTCTGCGATCATGACCACAGGTATCTTAAAAGCTGCCGAGAATTTTTAGCATTGTAAACTTACAGTTCTAATCCATCACCATAGCTTACACGCAAGACAACACCGGGACGACAATTCTCGACGGTGACTATGACGTTGCTGGTCCCTTCAACTATGGATCAGGACACATCAACCCGGTTGCAGCAGCGGATCCGGGGCTTGTTTACGATGTAGGAAAGCAGGACTACGTCGCTTTCTTGTGCAACATTGGCTTCTCGGCAAGACAGATCCAAGCTATGACTGGAGAACCTGGTAACTGTCCTGCCACCAGAGGCCGAGGCAGCGACTTAAACTACCCGTCAGTGACGCTCACCAATCTGGCAAGAGAGGCAGCAGTGACGAGAACTCTCACCAGTGTCAGCGATTCGCCAAGCACGTATAGCATTGGTATAACTCCACCGAGCGGGATCAGTGTTACTGCCAACCCAACGAGCTTGATGTTCAGCAAGAAGGGGGAGCAAAAGACGTTCACGCTCAACTTTGTTGTGAACTATGATTTCCTGCCTCAACAGTACGTGTATGGTGAGTATGTGTGGTATGACAACACGCACACTGTTCGCAGCCCGATTGTGGTCAATGCGGTGAGTCGCCTTGCAATCGGGGAAGAGAAATTGGTTTCTGAGATTTAACGGAAGGTATCATGGTACTACTATATTTTAATGTTACAGGGAACAAAGGAAGTAACAAACATTTCTTCAGGACAGATACGTATCAAACACTAAGCATAATGTTCTTTCAAACGGAAAACGACTTTGAAGAACGGCAGAGAGGCTTTAACAATTCTTTAAAATCACAAGAGAATCGGAGCTGAGTTTTGAGATGTCAAAACCATTCTGCCAAAACTTACCAGGCCTCAATCGAAAGAGTGGAAGGTTTTCTCTCTGGCAGCGATTTTGACATGTCACTCAAAGCGGGATGTAATTCAGGACGATGCATGAGCTTTACATTTTCAAATTCCACTTCCCCATTCTCTGGCCTCTTGGAAACACGTGGTTCTTGTTTGTTTGTCACCAACTTCTACATAGATCATTAAGTACTGTTGTAGACATTGCAGAGAAGCTTTCTAAAACTATACAAGCTGTTATGTTATCCAGGTTAGGGTTTGTGCGATGGCGCTTTGGCGCCATCGATGGCGCGCTTGGTGCTGGTGATGATCTTGCCAATCCATGGCTGGAATGCATTGCATCGCGCTCGTCCTCTCGTTGGTATTGGATTCTTTCTGCTGCTGTTGCTAATCGATTTTGGTACTAGGGAGCTCTCGGATCGGATTATCTGGATGTGATGTCAATTGCTAGGTAAGTTCCTCATGCCCTCAATCTCTCTAGGATTGCATGGAGTCAGTCTTGTGCGATCAATGCGTGCTTTTCCCTTGCCTGTATTCTTCTTTTTCTTCGCATTCTTTGCCTCGCTTTGAGTTGAGGCTCGAGAAAGAAAGAGAGAGCTTTGAGAGAGTTCTTCTTGCCTTGATATATGATAGTGATTATCCAAATTCGCCAGTTGCTGAAGAGGTTTGTATCGCAAAGTTTCGGTCACTCAATTAGTGATTTACATTCTCGTTGCAATGGTGCGAGGCAAGATGAGCAAACCTGGCAGCAATGATGGCATCCACACCCATGGATGCCGATAATCCACTTTTCTCCTTGACGATTTGCTACTTGATCAAGGCTTTGGAAGCTAGCTAAGCTTTGGTTTCTTTCTATGTGTACGCAATGTGTATTTGGACGAGCATGGCATTTAGCTACCTTGGAAGGAGTTTTGACAACGCCCTGAGATTGCTATCCGAATCACTCTTGCTCTTAGCATGACTCGCTGGAAGTTCCTGGCTCTCACTGTAAGTTTTCTCTTGAGTTTTCCAGGCTCTTTACACTTGGTTTTTGTTTTTTAGTGCTAATGGAGATGTTGTACATGCGCAAAGCAGCTCAACGCCATCTCCTGTGACATTGTTCGCCATTGAGATAGCTAACTTTACTCCCTTTCTTTCTGCAGTTCTTGGTTGATGATCCATGGCAGCTTGTTTCTTTGGTGCAGAATTTAGCGTCTCTCAAGGAATGCTGAGATGCTGAAGTAAAGAAGGCATACCCGAGCAAAGGAGACATTCCAGCCCGACTTTGATCCGGTAATGTTGCAGAACTATGACACATCCTCATGTTCTAGGAATGCAGCACAGTCGGATGCCTTTACTGTCGGAGATGATGGAAGAAGAAGAGCCCGAGAAGGCCGAGCTTGAGAACAAACTCATGAAGACTAGGAAAGTAAGTTCCTCTTGTGGAACTAGAGTTTGTTCTCTTTTCTCTCTTTGTCACAGCATGCATTGAGGAGAGATGTGGCCTCAACACCAAAGCCAAGGAAGCTCGGATAAACACCAAGTCTAACAGCGCTCAAGCCGGATTGACAGAAAGCAGTGGAGCTGCCAGGTATCATCACGCTCAGTAGTGAAGCACTTCTCATGACCTCTTTTCACTCTTCCTCGAAAATCCTTTCATAGTTGTACTGATCCGTCACTTCCTTTTCTACAGGAACGCCTCTCTCAGTCTTTCCCAGAACAGATCAACCGAGCAGGCACTTGCCCAGCACCGCCAGCACCGCACCCCACCAGCCGCCAGCGCAGCACCGCAGCTCCATGCCGCCCCGGATTAACAAGTCGACTTATAAGTTCAATTATAAGTCTGACTTAGCACAACTTTTCATTTTGGGCCAAAAAAGCTCCGTGTGATTATCCTAAGATTGCATGAAACCATACACACACCATCTTATTCAGCACCCCTAATTACCTCTCATTCATACTAGATTTATTATAAATCTTCTAGCATGCTTGTTTTCAGTATAAGCTGTATATCTCATTGCAGCACCGACGTCTAAGTTGCCATCTTCGAAGTGCCACCCAGCTACAAACTTCCTTTGCAAGCAAGGCAACACTGTAACTACCTTAATCTCCACCACCATTAGTCTTGCACAAGATGGACTCTTGCTACCTTTGCCTCTAATCATGATAGTGTGTGTGAATGCTACCAAATTTTGATCTTGATCAAGCAAGCAAGAGAGGTTAACAATTGTTCCCTACCTCCAACTAGGCACCCATGACCCCCCAAAAACATGTATAATATAGAACTTCAGATAACTTAGTTGCTTTAACTGATAGCACATTCTTTTGTGCCACAGGGACCAAGAGTGATAAGAAAATCAATTTATGTTGTGGTCTCATGCCTCTAGTTCGCCATTGCAAGACCCCCAAAAAGATGTATTATTATTTCTTTAAGTGTTCAATATTGTGCTATGTTAGAATATGTTTTCTCCTTTAAATCTCAAAAACCAGGTTTCTTCCCTACTTACACAGCGACTGAACCACATTGTGAATGTTACTAATGCAAGAATACTGATCCCTATCAGTGGAGATATACCAATCCTGTACATGCTTAGTGAATCACTAACACTAGTGAGAGTTTTCATCACTATTCCAGATTGGTGAGCGTCACTGATAGATAGTTTAGGTTGGTTCCTTAGTCTCTAATGGCAGGACATGTCTTGGGTTTCCCATGCCCTACCAAGCCAATGTTGCATAAGAAAGTGTTATATTCCTTCTCTTCTGTCAAGCCCGGGTTGATGTGTTTACCAAGAGCTTATCAACTCAGTAGCCATCACTAATGCATCTCTGCAAATGCTGGCAAGATTTGAGCTCAATGGACTTGATGGAGCCATGAACCTTGTCCCGCTTTAGATAAAACGCTTGATCGATGAGCATCTGTTTCAGACATAGGGCTTCTTCCAGCAGTGACTCTTTGTCTCTATATAGTTCTTAAACAACATACTTCAGTAGAGATTTAAATTGGGAATTTTGTCTAGGCCCATCTACTTGCTCCAAGCACTCAAGAAATCTCTATAAAGATACAAGCATGGTGGGCCCTAATATAACCTTTATATGAAAAATCCTCTCACTCTAAGAATATTCCTGGAATCTTTCTCTCCAAGGGCAACCTGGCACAAAAAAACCCATGAAAAACTTGTGGGGAGAAAATTTAGTAGTCAAATTAGACCCAAGATTGAGAAAAGTGAGAAAAAGAGAAAAACAACTAAGTAAACTCAAAAGAAAGAAAAGAAAGAAAAGAAAAAAAAAAGCCAAGGTCTAGTGAAGAGACTCAGACCTAAATCACACCCTCTAAAGTTCTCAAACCTTTAAAAGTACCCAAAATCTGCCATGAAATGGAATTGCATTGCTCAATAGTGGTAAGTGCAAAAAGTGGGAGTATACAAAAAATAGATGGAAAGGAAAGTGCCTCAAGGTAGGGAAGTACTAATGCTTGATCAAAAAGAATGCTAGCCACATGGTGAGATAAAGAGCTCTTAAAAAATGCCAACTGGATTGTATCAAAAGCTAGAAGTCTACAACAATATGCAGTGAAAGTTGGCAAATCTCTAATCTTCATCTATAGAACTGCTTTTAATTGGGGAAGCATGCCTAAAACAGATCTAGATGCCTTCTGCACTCCAAACCAACCATTAAAAGACTTTGCTTCACTTCTATAAGTATCGAAATAGCTACACTGGATAGAATTGTTGCTAGAACGTGGAGAAGAAAGAGATTCTCCTACTGAAACTTTGCTGAACGGTGGAGGCTGTCTATGTAAAGACTCTGTGCCTATAAACCATTGTGTCAAGCTAAATTGTGGTACCAAATGAAAAGATGGAAAAGGCAACTACTGGATAGATGGGCAATGGTGTAAGATGTAAAGCCCAAGGGGAATCAAAACTTGGGAAAACTTGAGCTTCTGGACAAACAAGATTAATACCACCTCAAGAGCTACAACCCAAGCAAGAGGCTACTTCTAATGACCTTGTGACCTGGAGAAGAAAGAAAGAACAAAGATTGGAGTTGGGAGTTCAAAGTTGTTGTAAGTGTCCTATAGGTGTCCTAGGAACTTGCACCACTATCCCAAAAGTTGAATTGAGTGCAGTTGGATGATGAACCAAGGCACTGATGGGAAGCTGAAGATGTCCTAAATTAGCCATAGAAGTTTGGAGGGTGCATGAAGTGGTGTCTCCCCCAAAAGGTATATTACACACTAGCACGTCAAGATCACAAAGCTGGGGGAAACGTGCTCCACCTATTGTGCTGAGTAGAAGACAAGTGCCTATGTGCTTTCTAAGAGCTGGGAGTCTCACTAAGCAAGCACTGAAGGTGTGAATCTTGTGTCCACCACCTTTGTCGCTATGCAATCATCAAAAGGATAAATTGCTTTAAACAAGGCCTGAAGGTAATATCTATTCTGCTCCAAGTTGGAATAGAAAAACTTGCTGGAACCTTGTGGCATCCCTAGCTTTGTGAGCCCAAAACTCACATGCAACACATCCAAAGTCTCTGCTAATGAATGAAGAGTGTCAAGAGGAGTCTCTTGAGAGTCACCATGAAGAGCTAGTGCAAAAATCATAGGCAAAAAACTCTCCCCTTGTGATGAAACAAAACTCACCTCAAGCATCTATAGTGTACATAGAGGCCCACAAAGTGTCCACATGTTAGTAAACAAGAGAACATAGACGGGTGAACATATTGCCACAAAAGCTGGCCTTAAGTGAAAACTCCTTTGCAGTGCCAAATGCCTGGCAATAAAAGAAGATCATTGACTTCAAGAGAAAATAGTGTGCATCTGGCCTAGGGATCATCAATAACCTCCTTCACTAAGTCTGGTATAAACACAACATTGGCATAACCTCCACAAGTACTCTAAAGCTCTTCTACTGGCTATAGAAGCAAAATCATGCCTAGGTCAGTTGTTGTCTCCAAATCCTTTGTAGTACGCTACCAAATCTTTGGTATATCTTGTGACTGGCTAGTCCTGAGTGCATTCTAAATAGATGAGTATAGATAGGAGAAATCCTAAGATGATATTGTTGAGCCAGTGTGGAAGACAGCAATTGTGTTACATTCCACCATCTTAATCTTTAGTAGTTGTGCAATAGAAGGAGTTTGCAACAAAGGCACATCCATCTGAGTATGTGATGGACCTGGAAGCTTTGGTATGGAGTCCTCCTTATCTCTCCAAGAACACTTCAACCTTGGGTCATCATAGAGTTCCAGCTTGGGCAAGCTCTGGGAAGCTTTGGGAAAACCACTGAAAGATCATCATATATTGGTGGCTCTGCCTCAACGGTGTTCACAACCTTAGGCTGCTCAAATTGAAGACGTCAGCCATGCCTCATTGAGAAGAATTGTAGAATGCTGCCTATTGGAAATTATCATAATGCCCAAACGCCATTTGTCTCATAATCCATTGCTTCATGCCAAGCGCGACCAAGGATGACACGGTCTCCACTGTGGATGCTCTAGCAGACTCATAATCCAAGACTAGGAAATCCACCATGGCCTCCACACCATGAACGTAAGTGCGTATGCTGCGGCAAATGCTTGTTAGTGTTAGAAGCACTGTATGATCAGCAAATGTTTTCAGCATAATTCCTATGGTAGAATTCACATTGCTTGACTCTGGCTCTAGGAGTAGGGTCGTCTCACTTAATACATTATCTTAGCTTGGATATCTCTTCAAAAACCTGTCCAGCTATTGTGATTGGAGCAATGGATCCAAGATTATCAGAGTCTGCACCAGTTGTACAAGCTCATTAGAAAGTGCTGGAGGAGCCCTAGAGTCAGCTTGAAGGTGAGAAAACTGATCCAACTGATCAGCCAAACTTGGAATACATTTGAGCAAGTGAAACTATAAAGTTAAGCACCTGGATTTACTCCAAAGATGAGTTGGAACTATCTCCATGATAACATAGGAAGCAAAAACACTCTTCTGTAAATCATGAGGCAAAATCCTTGTTTGTTGAGAAGCTGTGGCAGGAACTATAGATGTCATTGCAGATGTATGTGGAAAGGGCATCTGCACTGCTGTAAGTGGAGATGGTGCAGCAATTGGTGCTGGTGCATGATCAAGCTCAATAGAAATTAAGATTTTCTTCTTCTTGCCTTGTGTCACAGTTGCAATGGTCTCTTCCATCATGAACTCCACTTGTGCAAAAGCCTTGCCATGATCTTTTACTTCAGTGGCTTTTTGTTGCAACCTGGCCTGGTAGGTACTCTCTCCTTGAAAACTGGAGCTATCAGCTATACCTCCTGTTTCCTCCTTAGCCACTGCTCTAGATGCAACTTCCAGCAGTGATTTCTATTATGAGTTTTGGATTTGTGGTGCAAGCAATAACAAGGTGGATGTTGAAAAGAAGCTTGAAGCTTGAATGACTTGAGCTCCTCCAAAAGTTGATCATGTTGCTGCTGCTAGGAAAGAACGATCTGTTGTTGCTACTATTGCAAGAGGCTCTTGTATTGTTGGAGCTGATCAAACACAGCTGGATCTACAACAGGAATAGGAGGAACAAGATTGTGCCCTGGAAATGGCATAAACAACATCAGAAGGTGACAGACTAAAGCTCTCTAGCCCACTAGAAATATCAAGTTCTCAATCTCCATTGTATGTGCACATGTTTAAGTGATGCCACTTTGCCACCTTTGCTGAATCCCTAGCTTCAGCCCACTCACATAAGCAGAGATGGTGACATTCTCGTCCTTCATTGGCTCTTTTGAAGAAGCTATTGCATGTCTTTTCAATCTTGAATGCCTTACAAAAGGAAGCCAACAATCTAGACAAGACCTTGCACTCCACCTCTATCAAAGCTCTCACCCAGGCCTGTGCTTTGCCCATCAAAGATTGTACAAACTCCAAGCATCATATCACATTGCTTAAGATGTGATTGGATGCATAATATTGCAAGACGTTGTCAATATGATTTTGTGGGAGAAGTCCCAAGGTTGGACTGAAGAGAGGCAAATCCATAGCATTCGTGGTTATCCTAAATCACCATAGGATAAAGGGTAAAAACCATGTGCACTACACAGCATGTTCACTCAGGTTTAAAGAGGCAAAAGATCAAATGTTTGACACTCAAGTTGGGAACCATCTCTAATGCCTTGGGCTGTGTTAGGAGGACTTTTTTGTATTTCCTCATAATGCTTTGTGATAAGAAAGCCACTCTTTAAATATGCCACCAAAATTATGTTGTCCTCTAAGTTGAGAATCTCAAAAATCTTACCTCTCTATTAGCAAGCATATGAGTTTTCCAGCAAAACCAATGGCTTCTAATCTTGTGGAAGACTAAACCTAACAAGATAAGATGGAGTTGCAGCCATGGCCACCAGATGGGACCACTCCACCTGCACATGAACACACGTCACTCATATTTGTATTGCTAAGGGAGTTTATGACTGTGGAGCATGATTTCTCTTTCCCCTTTGGAATTGATATCCACTAGACAATTTGTGATGTTGTACTAACTTTGCCTTTATAGGAAAATCTCTAGGTCATATGTACTTCACTATGTGGCTTTGCAAGCATCCACAAATATATATTTTTATTTACTCATAAAAATTATTTTTAGCCATGATTATTTTTAGCCATGACTTTTTCTTCAAACATTCTACAAGCCTCTACCATGGTACATAACACTTTGACACATCCACTAGACAAGGTGCACAACATTCACTACCAACAAAAGGTTGCCACAATAACAACTTTTCCATGATTAGCTATATTGTCTTAGTAGCTTATTATCTTTTTCACAAACTCTTTAATATGGCCATTTGAATAACATATTGAATATTCAAATGTTTCATTTTTTATACAATCACTTTATGGCCTAATGAGTTTTCTTCCTACCTTTATTTTGTAATCATAGAACTTTTCCTTCTTTATTCCTTGCCAAGTCCATTTTGTAGAATTTCATGCCAGCTCTTGGATCTTTTACTGCCTAAACTAATATAGCTTGGTGATATACCCTTCTGTCATTGCTCAATCCATTTTGAAAGTTTTCTTTTTTTTCATTTTTACTACTTGTATTGGTTCAACTGTTGTCATAGTAAGCCTTAAGCTCTCAATTGGTATTTAAATGGTAGTAGTCAACATGTTAGACCTATATAAAAAATACTGCACTTGGATTGCTTTTGTGTAGTTGTATATATGACTTTCCTATTTACCATCCATCTTTGACATCGTCACAGTTTCTTAGTAGTATTGTTAAACTTCAACAAAGACTAACTAGAACTCTTTTAAGCAATGAGTCAAAATTTCCAACCCAAATTACATTTCCAACCTAAATTACCTAAATTACATTAGCAATTCTTCTGATGGTGTGTAAAGAACCAACACTTTGAGGTGTTGTAAGTTAAAGGATCCCCGAAAGCACAATTGAAATAATAAAGAGTTTATCAGATGAGATCGAGTCTGAAATCGAGTCTGAAATCGAGTCTGAGACCGACTCTGAGACTAAGTTCAAGACCGAGTCTGAGATCGAGTTTGAAATCGACTCTGAGACCAAGTTCGTGACTGAGTCCAAGACCGAGTTCAAGACCAAGATTGGGTTCAGGAACTAGTTTTGAAGGAACTCTCCAATGGTGCTTCCAAATGGACATGAGGTTGAGACTGGGGCTTAGGGGCCTTGGGTGGGAGTGAGTATGGACTTAGGTGGTGCCAGAGGGGCCACCCAAGGTAGTGCTTAAAAGCAACTCCCACTCTTGGAAGGGAAATTGACTGTAATGCTCTCAACTCATGTGGAGTGGTGCTTTATTTGAGTACCTTGCGACTCATTAACTCTCACCCTTCCTAAGGGCTTGGGCCTTCCCTTCGGGATGGAAGTGGGGGCATAAAGGTATTTATATTGGGCTGTTAGGTCATAGTGTTTCCTTCTAGTGTCTTGAAGCAAGGGTTGCACCCAAGGCTTGGGATTTAAAGGGTCCCATGAATAAATCTTGTTGTACCAAGAGATGTTAGAAATATAGAGGCTTGGTGTGCTTGGCTGCTTGTGCCTGCGGGGAGTGTAGCTAAACCTTAAGTCCAGTCTAACTCGGGATGGGGGATTGAGAGAGAACTTCGGAATCTATGGATGGATGGCTAACACTCTGTTACTTGTGTAGTGAGTTGCTGAAACCATGTAGGAGCTGGTACAATAAGCGGGAACCTTGGCAAGGGAACTTGACTAATGCCAAGGACATGGTGGTCGGATAGACAAGGTAAGCTAGCAAATTGGAAATAAAAAATTTGTGGCTTACAATTTGGTATCAAAGCTTTTTCTTTAGTTCTAGCAAAGGATAGAGGCAGATTGCTGGGAGATGGCTAAAGCAAGGCATAAGAGAACCAAAGCGGAGATGGAACCTCCTCCGGAGCCAGAACCTCCTCCAGAGCCAGAACCTTTAGTCGAACAAAAAGCTATGGATGAGGAATCCTTACATGAGAAAGACTTCAGTGATGAAACTTTTAAACAAAAGTCTAGTGGTGAAATTTGGTTAATTGGACATTCTAAAAGGACAATTGGCACAAACCAATGCCTTATTGGAGGCCCTCATATGCAAGCTAAAGTGTGATGAGAAGTAGAAGAAAAAGCAAAATACTACAGATGCTAGCAGCACAGAAGGCGTGGACTGAGGTGGAACCAAACAAGATCGAACAAACTGAAGTGGAATTAGTCCCTTAATCAGTTCCCAAGTACAAACTAAAACCCCACCAATCTTTAAGGGAGTGAATGATTATAAGGTGGTGGAAGATTGGGTTTACGATATAGAAGATTATTTTTGAGTGTTGCGATTAACGAGCTTGAAGAAGGTCCCATGTGCTAAACTATATTTGGCAGATAATGCTAAGTCTTGGTGAAGAACAATAGAGGCCAACGAAGGACCAATGGCCACTTGGGAAATGATGAAAGCGAGGATCTGCACAATTTATGTTCCTCCAAATGCTACTTTACACCTAAGGGATGAGCTGAGTAGGCTGAAGCAGACAGGAACCATTCAAGAGTATGTGAATGTGTTCATGGCAAAGAGGATGCTTGTCACAGACATGAGTGATATGGATGCGTTCTATGCCTTCATATCAAACTTGCAAACTTAGGCTCGATGCATTGGAACCCAACCAATTATAAAGAAGCATTGGATGTAGTTATCAAGGTGCATTTTAATGATAACCTACAAAAAAGGAACATAACGAGGTTGGGGTCCACATTTAGCAAAGGAGACAAACTAGATATATGGCAAAGGGAAATTCAAAAAGATTTTCTCTAAGAATGAGTCCTCAAGGTTTCTAAAAGGCAAATCTAGTGGCCAGTGAGCAAATACGTGGGAGAGTCAAGCGAAAAATGACAAATCCACTAATAAAAAAGTCAAGTCTACTAATAGCGTGGGAAACAATATATGCTTCAATTGCGGTGAAACAAGACACTTTTCGAGGGAATGTCCCTTCCTGAAGAAGGCCAGAGTCAATATGGCCATTAAGTCAGGTGAAATTCAAACTAAAGTACGTGATCCAGTCCCTAGCTCAAAGTTACTCATTACACGAGCAAATTTGGTAGAGAGTCATTTGCGACATCTACTAGCCCTTTGAGAAAAGCTCAAAAGTAGCTTTGTTAAGATCCTTATTGATACAGGTGCTTCGGATAATTTTGTGGCTACAGATATAGTCTGGCAAGCCGGACTAATAATGTAGTGGCTGAGTGAACCAAGGACTATAGAGTTTGTTCAAGATAGCCAAAGCACCAATGAGGCGAAGTAAGGACGTAGAAAGTAGACATGGATTTTACCGTGTTCGACATGGTGGATTTGACATGATCTTTGGGTTGGATTGGTTTGGTAACCCTGCATAAATAAGGTAGGAACCTTATGGTAATGGCAAATGCCTGAGGAGAATGATCTAGAATGGAGGCCCAGGATCTAAAAGTAGGGCAAAGTAAGGCAAAAGACTTTTGCTTAAATTTGGTGTTCACGAGAGGACAACTCACTAAAGGAACCAACATAGCGTTTTTGTGTTTAATTTTAGTGGGGAGTGACAAAAAGACAGGAACGAAAAAAGCACCTTTAGTGATCCAACGGGTGTTAGACCAATTTTGAGATACCATGCTAGAGGAGTTATCAACAGTGTTACCCCCTGCACGACTGATAGACATAAAATCAAGCTAATTAAGGGTGCTAAAGCGGTGGTTCGTCCCCCCTATCGGTTGAACAAAAAGGAACTCGAGGAGTTGATATAGTGCTAGTAAACTGACATGAAATACATCATGTACATGGGACAACTCATTTGGAAGGAGATGATTTATAGGATACATCACCAACTCATCTCAACACCCAATAAGATCCAACATCTCTTGGTAACAGCTTCTGAGACAAAGATCCCTTAATATTCAAATTCTAGGAAGATAGCCACACTTGATCTCCCACTTGATAGAATATATTCCGACGATGCTGATCCTTATCATGTCGATAGCTATCTTGAGCTTTGCCCATCGCCTCAGTAGCTCTAGACCAACCTTGGCGTAGTTGCTCTACTTAAGTCTCAACGGCTGGGACCAACACTTCGGACATTAGCTTTGGTACAACAATCTGTTGAGGATCCCTATGAGCATTCCCTTATAGCATCTCCTATGGAGAACAGCTAATAGTGCTATGAAATGTGTTGTTATAACATATTTCTGTTGTGTCTAAATGCTCAACTCAGTCACGTTGGTCTGCCGCGACATAGTACCACAAATAATCCTCCACTTGAGCATTCACGTGTTCAGTCTACCCATTGGTTTAAGAATGATAAGCTGTACTAAACTTCAACTTGGTACCAAACAACTAAAGCAGTATGCCCATAAACCTTTATCTAAGAGTTGCCTCAACTTCTTTCTTCCTTTTCTTGTTCTTCTTTTTCAATTTGCGAACTTCCCTTTGCAAATTCTTGATCTCAACTTCCTGAGCTGTATGTTGCAGTGCTATAGCATCTAGCTCTTCCTCTTCTAACTCGGCCTCAACCTCTTCCATAACATCTCTTGCATGAGTTTCCTCCTCTTGATTCGCTCGTCTAAAGGTTTCAGCATCATCAGCACAGTTCCTTTTCACCATCTCACTAGCTACATGCATGCCTCTATCAGTAACTAAACATGCATACAACATCTTACCAAATGGTGCAATCCCACTAATCCTACACAGGTCACTCAGGATCTACTAGAAGAGTCTCTGCGTATGCAACTTGAGTCAGAAAATCTGACAAAAGTTGGATAGGAATCGTTGAGACAATTCCTCTGATACCAAATGTATGTAAAGAACCAACTCGCCGAGGCTAAAGGAACCCCAAAAGCATGACCAAAATGACAAAGAGTTCATCGGATGGGACCAAGTCGAAGATCGAGTCCAAGACTGACTCTAGGACCGAGTTCGAGATAGAGTCCGAAATCGAGTCCGAGACCGACTCGGGGACCGAGTTCGAGTCTGAGTTCGAGACCGAGTTCGAGACGGAGTCCGAGATCCGAAATTGCATCCGAGACCGAGTCCGAGGTCGAGTCTGAGGTCGGGTCCTAGATTGGGTCCGAGATCGAGTCCGAGATCGAGTCCGAGACCGAATCCGAAGTCGGATCCGAAATCAGGTCCGAGATAGAGCCAGAGACTAAGTCCAAATACTAATACGGGTCAAGGGGTGAAAGCCCAAAGCGTGCGTCTCCCAGGGGGGGGGGGGCTGCAGGGGGTTCCAAAAGTATAGTAGGGATAGTGAGGTCCAGGAATTAGTCTTGAAGGAACTCTCCAGTGGTGCTTCCAAACTGACTTGAGGTTGAGACTGGGGCCGAGGGGCCTTAGGTGGGAGTGAGCATGGGCTTGAGTGGTGCCGGAGGGGCCACCCAGGGAAGTGCTCAAGAGCAGCTCCCACTCCCGAAAGGGAAACCGACTGCGGTGCTCCCGGCTCATGTGGAGTGGTGCCCCACTTGAGTACCTTGTGGCTCATTGGTCCTCGCCCTCCCTAGGGGCTTGGGCCTTCCCTTCGGGATGGAAGTGGGGGGGTAGAGGTACCCATACCGGGCTGTTAGGCCACGGTGTTTCGCCCCGACGTCCCGAAGCAAGTGCTGCACCCAAGACTTGGGATTTAGAGGGTCCCATGATCAAGTCTTGTGGTACCAAGGGGTGTTAGGAATCTGGAGGCTTGGTGTGCTTGGCTGCTTGTGCCTGCGGGGAGTGTAGCCGAACCTTAAGTCCAGTCTAACCCGGGGAGGGGGATTGGGAGAGATTTGGGAATCCGTAGATGGATGGCTAACACTCCGTTGCTCGTGCAGTGAGTAACTGAAACAAAGTAGGACCAAGTAGGAGATGGTACTATAGGTGAGAACTTTGGCGAGGGAACTTAACACAAGCCAAGGCAGAGTTGGTCGGATAGACGAGGTAAGCTGGCAAATTGGAAAGGAAAAATTTGTGGCTTACAATTTGGTATCGGAGCCTCTTCCTCAGTTTTAGCGAAGGATAGAGGCAGATTGCTGGGAGATGGCAAGGGCAGGACGTAAGCGAACCCAGGCAGAGACGGAACCTCCTCCAGAGCTGGAGCCTCCGGTCGAATAGGAGGCTATGGATGAGGAATCCTTGCATGAGGAGGACTCCAGTGAGGCAACTTCCAAACAGGAGTCTGGTGGTGAGGTTCGGTCGTCCAAGGCTCAATTGGACGTTCTAGAAGGACAATTGGCACAGACTAATGCCCTGCTAGAGACTCTCGTACGCAAGCTAAAGCGTGATGAGAAGCGGAAGAAAAAGCGAAAGACTGCGGATATTGGCAGCGCAGAAGGTGCGGACCCTTCGGCAGGGACTGAGGCAAAACCAAACAAGGTCGAACAGACCGAAGTGGAATCAGTCCCTCAGGCAGTTCCCAAGTACAAACCAAAGCCCCCACCGGTCTTCAAGGGAGTGAATGACTATAAGGTGGTGGAGGATTGGTTTTACGATATGGAAGACTACTTCCGAGTGTTGTGATTACCGAGCTCAGAGAAGGTCCCATGTGCAAAACCATACTTGGCAGATAATGCCAAGTCTTGGTGGAGAACGACAGAGGCCAACGAAGGACCGGTGGCCACTTGGGAAATGATGAAGGCGAGGATCCGCGCAACTTACGTTCCTCCGAATGCTACTCTGCATCTAAGAGACGAGCTGAGTAGGCTGAAGCAGACCGGAACCATTCAGGAGTATGTGAATGGTTTCATGGTAAAGAGGATACTTGTCATGGACATGGGGGATATGGATGCGTTCCATGCCTTCATATCAGGTTTGCAAACCTGGGCTCGCGGCGAAGTAATGCGGTGGAACCCGACCAACTACAAGGAAGCGTTGGATGCGGCCATCAAGGTGCATTTCAATGATAACCTACGAAAGGGGAACACGACGGGGTCGGGATCCACATTTAGCAAAGGGGCCAAACCAAGGGGAACGTTTAGCAGAGGGAAATTCAAGAAGAGTTTCTCTAAGAATGAGTCCTCGGGGTTCCGAAAAGGCAGATTTAGTGGCCAGCGAGCGAGTACGTGGGGGAGTCAAGCGAAAAGAGACAAACCCACGGATAAGAAGGTCAAGTCATATAGCAGCGTGGGAAATAACGTATGCTACAACTGCGGTGAAGCGGGACACTTCTCGAGGGAATGTCCCTACCCGAAGAAGGCTAGAGCCAATATGGCCATCAAGTCGGGTGAAGTCCAAACTGAGGTATGTGATCCAGTCCCTAACTCAAAGTTACTCATCACACGAGCAACTTTGGTAGAGAGTCATTCGCGACATCTACTAGCCCTCCGAGGGAAGCTCAGAGGTAGCTTTGTTAAAATCCTTATTGACACGGGTGCTTCGGATAATTTTGTGGCTGCAGACATAGTCCGGCAAGCCGGACTAACGGTGCAGCGGCTAGGCGAACCAAGGACTATAGAGTTTGTTCAAGGTAGCCAAAGCACCGATGAGGTACTTCGACAAGCGAGAGTCGAAGTGGGGACTTGGAAGGTGGACCTGGATTTCACCGTGTTGGACATGGCAGGATTTGACGTGATCTTCGGAATGGACTGGTTCAATCAATTTGTGGTAGCCCTGCATGGACAAGGTAGAAACCTTGTGGTACTGACGAATGCCCAAGGAAGAAGATCTAGGGTGGAGGCCCAAGATCTAAAGGTAGGGCAAAGCAAGGCCAAAGATTCCTGCTTAAACTTGGTGTCCACGAGAGGACAACTCATTAAAGGAACTAAGGCAGCATTTTTGTGCTTACTCTCGGTGAAGAGTGACAAAAAGACAGGAATGGAAGAAGTACCTTTAGTGATCCAGCGGGTGTTAAACCAATTCCAGGATACCATGCCGGAGGAGCTACCGGCGGGGCTACCCCCAGCACGACCGATAGAACATAAGATTGAGCTGGTCGAGGGTGCTGAGGCGGTGGTTCGTCCCCCTTATCGTTTGAACGAAAAAGAACTCAAGGAGCTCAAGTGCCAACTAGAGGAGTTGGTGGACAAAAGGTATGTTAGGTTGAGCAAGTCGCCATATGGGGCACCGGTGTTATTTGTGAAAAAGAAAGATGGGTCTATGCGCATGTGCATAGACTACCGGTTGCTCAACAAGTATACAAAGAAGAACAAGTACCCTTTGCCAAGGATTGAGGACCTATTCAATAGGTTGGGAAAGGAAAAATACTTCTCGAGGATTGACCTAAGGTCAGGATACTACCAGATTAGGGTAGCCGAGGAAGATGTCGAGAAGACAACCTGTCGAACAAGGTATGGGAGCTTTGAGTTTCTGGTGATGCCCTTTGGGCTGTGTAACGCACCGGCAACGTTTTCGGTGCTAATGAACCACATCTTTGTACCCTATTTAGATCACTTCGTGGTCGTCTATATCGACGACATCCTGATCTATAGCGAGATGCTAGAGGAGCATGCCGAACACTTGGCGAAGGTGTTTGAGAAACTAAGGGAACACAAACTGTATGCTAAAGAGAGCAAATGTGACTTTGCTCAACATGAGGTAAAGTTTCTCGGGCATGTGGTGGGCCAGGACGGGCTCAAGGTGGACCCGAAGAAGGTTCAAGCGATCCAGGAATGGGAGCGACCATCGAATGTACACAAGTTGAGGGCATTCCTGGGGCTATGCAACTACTATCGAAAGTTTATCAGACACTATTCGAGAGTAGCCCTACCCTTAACGGACCAAACAGGAAAAGGGAAGATGGTGTGGACAGCGGAATGCGAGGCGGCATTCGTCCACCTTAAAGGGAAGTTGAGGAAGGCTCTCGTATTGGCATTACCAGACTTTGGTAAGGACTTTGAGGTAGAAACGGATGCTTCGGACTTTGCGTTGGGTGCAGGTTTGAAGCAAGACAACCATCCGGTAGCATTCTTTTCGAAGAAGTTGGACAAGGCTCAACGGAAGTGGCCTGCCCACGAGAAGGAATTGTTTGCGGTGGTCAAGGCGCTCAAGGAGTGGTGACACTACCTTGGGAGACACTTCAAGGTTTACACGGACAATGTGGCAACGAAACACTTCTTGTCACAGCCCGACCTGAGAGGGAAACAAGGTCGGTGGGCCAATGCCTTGGCTGAGTTTGATTGCGAGATTCTGTACAAGCCTGGGAAGAGCAACATCGTGGCGGATGCGCTAAGTCGAAAAGCGAGCTTGAGGTTGGCAATATCCAGCGCAACAGCAACCTTCTGGGATGATGTGCGGACAGCATATGAGAACAATGGTCTAGCACAAGAAGTGTTGCTGAGGAATCTAGAGGCGCGGGAAGCTCACCAGAGAGGTGAGCTGCCAACGGAAGAGAAAACGGGCTATGCGGAACGCAACGGACTCATCTATTACAAGCAAACGAGGGTGTATGTTCCAGAAGGGGAACTAAGGAAGGTGGCCTTAGAAGAGTGTCATGGCGGACCTCTTGCGGGACATGGCGGAGTGCCCAAGACGATGGGCTTACTCAAGAGGAAGTACCATTGGCCAGATATGGCTAAGGACGTCCAAGACTATGTAAAGACATGTCCAACATGTCAGCAGGTAAAAGCCGTGACTAAGGCTGGTGGGGGCTTGTTGCAAAGCATCCCAATTCCAGATCGTCCGTGGAAATGTCTTACGATGGACTTCATTACGGGACTCCCCCCAAGTGAGGGGTTTGATGCGATATTCGTGGTGGTGGACCGATTTTCGAAAATGGCACATTTCATACCCACCACAACAGAGGTGGATGCGGAAAGTGTGGCAAAGCTATTCTTCGAACAAGTGGTTCGAGTGCGGGGAAGACCGGAAGAGATCATCTCAGATCGAGATAAGATCTTCACCAGTAGGTTCTGGAGGACTCTCCTGGAACAGTATTGCACCAAGTTGAAATTCAGCACAGCCTATCACCCACAGACAGGTATGGGGTATTAAGTCAAGTTGTTGGCACTAACACTTCTTGACAGACGGACAGACGGAAAGGGTGAATAGGCAGCTGGAGGATTATTTGTGATGCTATGTCTCGGGAGACCAGACCGATTGGGTAAGTCATTTGGGACTTGTGGAAATGTGTTATAACAACTCACCACATTCGAGTATCGGGGTGAGTCCATGGGAAGTCATCAATGGGCGAGCTATTGAAGGTCCTGTGGAACTCGGCGTGGCTGAGTATCATGGAGAGTTGCCCGCAGTGGAGGCATTCACGGCGGAAAGACTCAGCATTTGGAATCTAGTGAGGGATTCCTTGGAACGGGCTCAACAAAGGCAAACCAAATACGCGAACCAGAAGCGTCGGGATGTAGAGTTCCAAGCTGGGGAGAAGGTGTGGCTGAACACCAAGAACCTCAGACTACCAAGTGGGATCAGCCGAAAGTTGACCCAAAGGTAAAGATGCATGTATTCCTGTAAATGAATTGATCTTGAGTTCCTTAAGCAGGTTCGCGGGGCCTTACGAGATTGAGGCACGAATCGGTAAAGTGGCTTACCGACTCTGACTTCCTCGAGAGATGGGGAAGATGCACCCAGTGTTCCACGTGAACTTACTCAAGCCGTACTTTGAGGATCCGCTTCGCAAGGACCAAGTGAGACCTTTACCTGAGGTTATCCAAGGGGAAGAGGAATACGAAGTCGAGGCCATCCTCAATGCGCGCAAGAGCAAGTGACAAGGACGCGAGGTGAGAGAGTTCCATGTGAAGTGGAAAGGATTTCCACACTGCGAAGCAACATGGGAACCGGAGGAGAACCTAGCGAACGCGCGAGATCTGGTGGAGGAATTTCTGCAAGGCAGAACTCTATGTACTTATGCAAAGTTCAATTAAAAATATCAATTTGCAAAGTTGAGCAAGTGACATATGTTGGGACCCGAAGGCGCGCCGAAGGTAAGCTAATTAGCATGGGTTAGATAGGTCGACCAGGCGTAGAGCACTACGCCCGACTCCCCGCGGGGATGTCGAATCCGTAGACGTATTCTACGGAGGTTGGGTTCGAGTCTCAACCCCCTAGTAAAGCAAGGCTGGGTTCAAGTCCCGACCCCATACTAGGGCGTGGTGAGGTGAGGGGTATAGGGACACCTATATTCCGTTGTCATTGGCTCTTGGCCGGGGAGGCTAACTTAGGCACACCGCTAAGTGGGGGGATGCCCCCGGAGCCATGGTCAACAAGTCGTAGGATAAAACAAGACGTTCGATGTGGGCATCGAACTTCTTCTATGGGTGGTGGAGTTGTAAGGAACCAACTCGCCGAGGTGTCATAGGCTAAAGGAACCCCAAAAGCATGACCAAAATGACAAAGAGTTCATTGGATGGGACCAAGTCGAAGATTGAGTCCAAGACCGACTCTAGGACCGAGTTCGAGATAGAGTCCGAAATCAAGTCCGAGACCGACTCGGGGACCGAGTTCGAGTCCGAGTTCGAGACCGAGTTCGAGACGGAGTCCGAGATCCGAAATTGCATCCGAGACCAAGTCCGAGGTCGAGTCCGAGGTCGGGTCCGAGATTGGGTCCGAGATCGAGTCCGAGATCGAGTCCGAGACTGAATCCGAAGTCGGATCCGAAATCAGGTCCGAGATAGAGCCAGAGACTAAGTCCAAATACTAATACAGGTCAAGGGGTGAAAGCCCAAAGCGTGCGTCTCCCAGGGGGGGGGGGGGCTGCAGGGGGTTCCAAAAGTATAGTAGGGATAGTGAGGTCCAGGAACCAGTCTTGAAGGAACTCTCCAGTGGTGCTTCCAAACTAACTTGAGGTTGAGACTGGGGCCGAGGGGCCTTAGGTGGGAGTGAGCATGGGCTTGAGTGGTGCTGGAGGGGCCACCCAGGGAAGTGCTCAAGAGCAACTCCCACTCCCGAAAGGGAAACCGACTGCGGTGCTCCCGGCTCATGTGGAGTGGTGCCCCACTTGAGTACCTTGTGGCTCATTGGTCCTCGCCCTCCCTAGGGGCTTGGGCCTTCCCTTCGGGATGGAAGTGGGGGGGTAGAGGTACCCATACCGGGCCGTTAGGCCACGGTGTTTCGCCCCGACGTCCCGAAGCAAGTGTTGCACCCAAGACTTGGGATTTAGAGGGTCCCATGATCAAGTCTTATGGTACCAAGGGGTGTTAGGAATCTGGAGGCTTGGTGTGCTTGGCTGCTTGTGCCTGCGGGGAGTGTAGCCGAACCTTAAGTCCAGTCTAACCCGGGGAGGGGGATTGGGAGAGATTTGGGAATCCGTAGATGGATGGCTAACACTCCATTGCTCGTGCAGTGAGTAACTGAAACCAAGTAGGACCAAGTAGGAGCTGGTACCATAGGTGAGAACCTTGGCGAGGGAACTTAGCACAAGCCAAGGCAGAGTTGGTCGGATAGACAAGGTAAGCTGGCAAATTGGAAAGGAAAAATTTGTGGCTTACAATGTAGCACACGTGAATTTGGAGCTGAACTTCAAGCCCGTTACACTATGAACCTAAGGTCTGATACAATCCCACAAGCACCAACTCCCCGTATCTAACACTTGCACGCAAAATGGTGTCAAACGGTGTTTGGCATGATTTTAGCCTAACGTGAGGAGGAGGGTACTCCACCAACTAGAGCAGCGTGGAGCTTGACCTTAGACCCAAGCCAAATGCAAAACAAGGAGCAACACAGTCTAGCAGAAGCCAAACTAATATCTCAAGTGGTCGGACATGCATTCTAACCACTATCCCTACTATACATTTGAAATCCCCCACAGGACCCCCCCCCCCCCCCCCCCTCCTTCCCCAGTTCCCCCGCTCCCCCGCTCCCCTGCCCTTCTTTCAGGAACACATGCTTTGGGCTTTCACCCCAAGCCTCCCTTAGTACCAAGAGTTAATCTTTGGGACAAGCTCAAAACTTACTAGATATGGAATGTTCTTAAATTGCGAATTTGGACATGGGGCAAACACTATTGAATTCAGGACAATCTTTATATTCCATAGATATGTCAAATGAGAAAATCTAGACACTTTCCATAAATAACATTTGGGACCGAAACGAGACTAACAATGATAGTGAGGGTGTTTGGCAAACATGATAAGCTATCATTTGATGATATTGAGAGACTAATCTCAATATGTAAAGGTTCTTACCAAGTGAGTGTAAGACAGAGAAAAAACGAATTAAAAGGCAAGCAATGCAACTTTAAAGTAAGATGCTATATTGAGAAGTTAGCCTAGAGTGAGTGTAATTTCAGCATTTAAAATGCCTTTCACTACCTTCTTTTTATCCTTGTCATTTAGCTTTAGTATAGGATTTTCCTTTCACATTAGTGGTAAATTCATGTCAACCTGTAAAGTTGTGAGACTCTCTATGTTAAAATCACTATTTTCCAAATTGACTTGTGGTTGCAAATCTTGGAGTTATTGAGTGATTTCTATGCTAATCTTTTTCTTTTGGTGCTATTAATAGTTGGGGATGATTTCTGCTTCATCATCACTCCCTTCATCTTGGCTTTCAAATTTAACCTTTCTTCGTTAGGCTCTAATTATGACATAGACGCTAAGTAGCTTTTCTATATTTGATCATTCTACCTCAATGTATCTAGTTATAAATTGCGTATCCTTGGGAGGCTTATCATTCTTACTTGATAATTCAACTTGATTGTATGGCCTAGGATAGTGAATAGGAGTCTTATCTTGATCATACTATTTTGACTTTTCATAATTTTTAAGTCTATTATAACTTCTAGACTGATCATATTCTCTAGGCCGATTATAGTATCTAAGCCTATTTTCCTCATGGCTAAGTGGATAATCTAAAAAATTACCCTTAAGTGGAAAAGTGTAAAGTTTCCTCAACTTCACCGTAAGCTGCAAGTGCCATCCCCATGAAGTGAGTAGTGGGGATAATCCCAAGTCATAGGTAGAAAATGGTGCCATGCTTCTTGGCCAGTGCTTGGAGGGATTGGTGAGGCAGTCTTCCCAGGAAATGGAGGTGGCCAATTAGTGGTAGTCTGAAAGATGGGGATGGTGGTAACCACAACTGCTTAAAGAGGCCTCGAAGTACTGGGAGCAAGATCATGAGAAGCACGGTGACAAGCTCCATCAAATGGGAGCAAAGAAGGGAATTTGGAGGGAGGTTCCATGGTGGCAACTATAGTTGGGACTTCAAAAGGATCTGATCGCATTTTGGAAAGGCATTCTGGCAAACATGCAAGACAAACATTGACTTCCATATCACAGTTAGAGCATGGCATTTGCACAGCTTCCAAGGTAGGTGTCACGAAATATTATAGCAAAGATATACAAGATTCATGCATTTCATCATGCTAAAAGCTCGCTACTGACGATGCTACTTTGATATCAGTAATAAGTCAGCAGCAGAAAAGTGGTGAGCCAAGAGATTGCCCGGAGGTATGGCCAGGACTTCCATTTGATTCGGGACGAAGAGCATTGGATGGTCGTGTGTAGAGTGGAGCAAGGGGTGGAGTTGAAATACTTGGAGACAGGACTCGTCCACCATATGGGAGCGTCCAAACAACGGTGTCCAGCTCCTCATGAACTTTGGTCGAGACGTGTGGATTATAATCTCTCTGAAGGTCCACTCGAAAAGAGTATCAGTCCCATGATCTGTAACACAAAACACTGGCGTCAATGCAAAAGCTCCAGCATAAGGTCGGATCGAGCTTTAGCTCTGCACTTTCTGGAGACTGCTCAAGCAGACAGCTTTTAATAGCTGGTGGAATTGACCATCATGAGAAATTTTTGGACCTTTCAAAGAGAGTTAAATTAAAGGTATCAGAAGGTATTTTCATTGTGGTCTGATTTTTTCTCTTGCCTATAAACGCAGCACCATTCATGCAGTAGCTACAGCTCCAGTACTTCCCTGCTCATTGCACTCTTCTTTTTATGCATTACAACTCAAATGTTTTGATGATCAAGAAGTCCATATGGTGGCGTTGATCAGTAGTGTGACTTTTCTTAGAAATTTTTGTCTTTGGTTTATAATAGAAATAACCATATCACAAACCAAATAACAAAACTAGTGATAAAAAATTAAGCTATAGACTATAAACGAAATTGTGAAATATCATTCATGCCTATCATACATTTTTTGTTGACTAAGCAGAGATGCCATGGTCGTTAGATGTCCTTGACACGAAGAGAACCCGTTCTATAAATTTTGAGTGTTGAATTTGGGTATATACGCTGATTCGAATCTTTTGGTCTTTTTCCCACCCATAATTTTAAATCCAGGTCAGACTTATGCGTCAATTGACCCTTGCTTATATACCTACATCAGTCATCGTTCTCCTAGCTATGACATCCTGGAAGATAGTTCCACTTATGAGGTAGGTACAGGAGTGGGGTAGAGATAACTCAAATGCTGGCTCTACACTGCTTTCTATCATCTCGCAAGTTCTTATGGAGATCAAGGAGGTGGAATTTTGAGCAGCGGCAGGGGGTCTGCCTAGATAAAAAATCTCAGTATTACTTCCAGCAGGCAACAGTTCCATTTGCAATGTATTTAATAAGTATAAGTATTAGTGCTGCTACTTGCTTTCCTGGATGTCTGGGTGCGACCCTCCAATTAAATCTAAAACCTACAATGAGAAGATATCAGCTGAGATCCTGGCGTTTGCTACTCAAGTTGGAAATTCTATTCGCTCCTACGAATTTTCTCTTCAACTTCATGATCACAAGCCCAACAATTGACAACACTTGGACAGAAACAGAAGTCATCACCTTTGATGGCAAGTTGCAGACATTCTCAAGGTTGATTCCATTTTCCCATATTGTAAACTAACTCCAGAGCGTCACGCCTTTTTAGAGCACAAACCATGTCAGTTTTATTGTTAATAACAAAGCTTACCAGACCGTCAATGTATATTGACTATTGGGACACCAACTTTCCACATGGCAGTGTCAATGGAGCTTAGCAAAGCATAAGGACCTGGCTATGCTTATAAGCCCAAAAATGGTTAACAAAGAGAGAAAAAAAGAAACAGAGAAAGATGAAGCTATTCATGTGGGTGATGATAGTAGCCATAGCATTTCTCCTAGTTCATAGTTCTAGTCCCCCGAAGAGGCCACCTTCAATGCTTTTCTACTTCCACAGCACTGTCCTCAACGAAACCCATCCAGATGCCAACACCGCCCAGGTAGTCGCGGCCCCGCGTTCCAATCTCACTGTCCTGGGCTATGGAACCATGGTTGTTTTCGACGATCCGCTCACTATGGATTACTCCCCTGACTCCACACCTGTTGGAAGAGCACAAGGATTTTATGTCTACGACCAACTGACAAAAGAGTCGGTCAGTGCAATTTTTGTTTTCACGGCGCTCTTCAACCAGGAGGATGGCTTCAACGGGACTCTAAACTTCGTGGGCGCTGATCCTGTGTTGTCGCCGTACAGGGACATATCTGTTGTGGGTGGTACGGGTGACTTTGAGCTGGCAAGAGGAATCGCGAGGCTTTCGACTCAATCCATTTCTGGCGTTACCTTTGTTCTCAAAGTCGTGGTCACCTTGTTCTACTTTTGACATATAATAATATTATTGTCACTCGATCAGCCATCACTCACTACTAAAGTTGATATCATTATATTACCATTATTAAATAATTATTCTCAACGTTTACATATCTCAAATAATTTGTGAATTTGAAACTATCTTTTCCCAATGAAATAAAGCTTGATTATTCAAAGTAAAAGATTCGAGATTCTCTTTTTGACCGTTTGACCCGAATATCTTGGGTATCTGGAGTTAGGGTTTTTCTGTGTTTTGGATCCATGGCGGAGGAGCTGGTGCTCGACTCGGCGATCCGCGACTGGGTGCTGGTGCCGCTGTCGCTGGTGATGGTTCTCATCGGCGTGCTGCGCCACTTCGTCTCCAAGTGTATGTCCTCGCAGCCGGAGCCCGACGCCAAGGCTCTCAAAGAATCGTGAGTTTTTTTTTCTTTGTTTTGGCGAGCTTCTTCTTCTCATCTCGCTCTTGTAACTTTCTTCAAGGCAAATTGTTCTTCGCGCCAGGTACCTGAGAGCGGCTGCGAATTACATTCCTGCCAAGTCTTTCCGGATGAGAAAATCCTATTTCAACAACGAGGTAGGCGAGAAAAAGGAAAAATGCTACTTTTCTTTGCGGTCAAGAAGAAAGAACGCTGATGCTGTATTTTCTCTTGTGCCAGGAAAATGGGCTGTTACATGTTCCAAAGGGCCAGGGCCAGAACGTCCAGGCTCAAATGCTTTCGGACCCAAACATGGCAATGGACATGATGAAGAAGAACTTGTCCATGATCATTCCTCAGGTTTGGCGTTCCAAAATCTTGTCTCGGTCTCGACGTTTCTTTTCCAGACTTTAACCTTTGCGTGGGTGAACTTCTTCTTCTCCGGATTTGTCACCGGTAATACTTTATACCAGCCTTTCTTCTTTAAGTGCATCGTTTGCCTGCAGCCAAAATTCCTTTCCCGCTCACGCAAAGATTCCGAGGGATGTTGCAAAATGGAATCGACTTGAGCTCGGTGGATGTGAGCTATGTCAGCAGCCGTTCATGGTAAGCTGCTAGCAAGGTTAAGTTTCATGCTCGGTGTGTATCGACAGGTATTTCTTAAATCTTTTCGGGTTGAGAGGCCTCTTCAGCTTGATCCTCGGAGAAGACAATGGTGAGATTACGTCTTCCGTGCTCGCATTCTAAGTCTTTTGGTCGTTTGGCTCGACTTGCAGCCACCGATGATACCCAGAAGCTGATGCAAACGCAAATGGCGATGCAAATGGGCGGGTTTGGAGCCGATCCTGCAAAGGTGAGAAGCTTTCTAAGATTTCACAGGGAACGCTCAAACTTTTTCATGGAACAGGCCCTTGGAGCTGAGAAAGAAGGTCTCGACTTAGTCCAGCACGAGTGGCTTCTCCCCCAGATCGAGCAGCGAGCAGCAGCAGTGTTGAGCCAGATTCTCGCGTAGCTCGCTCGATCACAAAAAAAAAGAAAAAACAGAGAAGAGAAGAGACCATTTTCGAAGTAGGCTGCTCACGCAATACTTGCTCTCGACAACAACCAAAAACTTACAAGAAAAAAGAGAGAGAGAAACAAAGGATAAAAGGAATTTATTTTTAGCAAAGTTCTATCGCTCCATCTTCCAAGGTGTTATAAAAGGCGTGCCCAATGATTTGGAGCTGGAACCCAGATTTTTAGGGCAGAGGGGAGCGAGTGATGGGGATGCTCAAGCTCATCCTCGCGGATGCCGCCATCTCCTTCTTGTGGGTGTTTTGCACGTCGTGCATCGGCGCCGCGACCGAGATTATCGCGTCGTGCGCGGGCGTGGAGGGCGATCGCAAGTTTTACATCGTCTTTGGCCTCATCGCGCTGCTCATCGTCGTCTTCTCGGCTCTGGCCCAGGCGATTGGAGGCGCGAGCTGGAATCCAACCGCGGTGCTCGCCTTCTCGGGCGTGGGAGTGGGCGATTCAATCTTCAATCTGGCGCTCCGGATCCCCGCGCAGGTACTGAGACCAGTTTTTTCCCTCTTTTTTTTTTCTTAGCGTTTGATAAGTTAGTGTTCTTCCCAAAGTTTTCTTTTTTTTTTCTTCTGGATGTAATGGATCGATCTCCTTTGTTGTTTGCTTCTAGGCTGTGGGATCTGCCGCTGGAGCTCTGGCGATTTTCGAGCTGATGCCGTCGAGTTTCAAAAGAACTCTAGGGGGCCCAAGCCTCAAGGTGGATTTGCGAACGGGGGCGATCGCCGAGGGGCTGCTCTCGTTCATAATGTCGTTCGTGGTTTTGTGGGCGGTGTTGCGAGGCCCCAGGAACGCTGCTCTCAAGTCAGGGATCATCATCTCCACCACCATCGCGCTCATCGTGCTGGGCTCGGGATACACTGGCCCAGCCATGAATCCTGCCAATGTAAGTCGAGAAGAATCCTCCTTTTTCTCCTCCTCGGTTTGATTTCTTTGATTTCTTCCAGGCGTTTGCGTGGGCGTACGTGAACAAGAGCCACAACACCAACGAGCACTTGTATGTTTACTGGCTAACTCCATTGCTGGGCTCGCTGGCCGCGTCCATGGTTTTCAAGCGGATGTTCGCTCTCGGGCAAAACAAAGAGAAGACGGCCTAGATAAACAAACTGGCCATCTTTCTTTCTTTCTCACACATCCATTTATTATTATACTCTCTTTTTACTTCCTCACCAAATCACGATTCTTTATGTAAATTAAAAGCGCCTGAAAAAAAAACGAGAGAAGATTACAAAGAAGACCTACGCAATTTACATTGTACGCTTTGATCAGATGCCATGACAAGCGAAGAAGGAAACGATCTTATTTTCACCTTCGCTTATTGAGAAAGAGAGAGAGAGAGAGAGAGGAAAAAAAAAAACGAGACCCTGATCATCAAGCAAATCCAAAGCCTTCCGCAATGTGATCGGCCGTGATCGCGTAGAGGCTTCTGTGCATCACGTCAAAGCTCGAGTAAGGCGGCAGTATCAACTGGTAGAAGCAAGTGTGAGCCGTCGGCAACCAAGTCACGTTGGTGAGCGACTTGTGGATGTGGAACTTCGACGTCAAGCCTGCGAATCCCTCCGGCGGTAAATGCGTCACCGACGTTGCGAAGAACAGCAGCTTTCTCCGTCTCTCGGGGGACATCTCTTCTACCACCTGAGAGAAAGCGGTAAGAGTTTGCAAAGAACAAAGAAGACCAAAAGAAAGCATACCTCCCAAAACCATCGAGCTTGCTCGTCCGAGGCGGTGTAATCGTGGTACTCGGTGTGCTGCTTCCAGTCTTCCACAGAGATCTCGCGATCTTTGCCGTAGAGCATCAGGTCCAGATCCTCGAGATCCAGCGGGCGAAGAAACTGGTGGATGGAGGTGTTGGACAGCAAGTCGGAGAAGCCTTGAGAGAACCACTTGACTTGGTCTGCGACTGCGGCCACGAGACGCCTCTGGACCATGAGATCCACAAAGTGACGCCGGTTCGTGCTGGTGACTGCCATATCCTTCCCGCCGGGACAAAGCTCCAGCACCTTTCGTGATCCCAGGAGTTCCATCTCGGTTACGAACGTGAGGCCCAGCGTGTCCGAGTCGATGCTGTCCGGGTCCATTTCTAGGATGTTTTTGCAGCTCGCGTACAGTGCCGGGTCCGCGTCTCTCGAGTCTTCCCAGGTTATGGGAAGGCCAGCCAGCTGCTTGAAGAAGAAGAGAGCAAAGGTGACGTCTACCTGGACTCTGTGCATCATAGCCAGCGCTATAACTCGTCCACAGAATTTGAAGTACGTGAGATGTCCAGGATTGACTCCGGAAGCTGCAAGAGAAGAGAGGAGTTTAAAAGAGAGTTCACAAAAGCAAAGAAAAAACAAAGAAGAGTATACGTACCTGGATTTGGATAGAATCTTCTTCTGTCGTTGGGACACGGCAGAAACAACGCAAACTGAGGATTGAAGATCTCCTTGCAAACCATGAAGAACCACTCTCTCAAAACACCCGGCCCTGTCGCTTCCTCTGACGAAAACTCCACCGAAAGGCCACCCTGTATGTTCTCCGCTTCCACGTAAACCAGTTGCTCGAGTGACTCCGTCAGGAGCTGCGAACGCTGGATAACAATCTCCTGGCGTTCCTCGTGGTCGTCCTGCGGCTCCGGTAGCATAGCCATGACGAGCCGCTTCTTCGAGTCAAACTCTAAAAAGCGCTTGTACTCAAGCAGCCAAAAGTCGTGATCTTGCCAGCGTGACTGACTAACCAGCACATTCAAGGCCAAGCGTTGGCTTCGCAGCAGCGACAAGAGCTTCATCGACGAGATATCGGAGAGTTTCGCCACGGCATGGAGCCCCTTGAGCACGAACAAGAATGGAGCACGAGCAAACGGCCTCTCCTCAACCCCTTGTGTGCTTCTCGGCCCTCCCTCTTGAAACTTTTCGTGCTGCCAGAGTACCGTGACCAAGCACTTGTCCAGCTCCACCAGCAGCCTATGGAAAATACTATCCAGCCACCCCGCTGTTCCCACTTGCTGTGCCTGTGCCTGTGCCTGAGTTGTCTCATCACTGCATCCCAGTCTCAACTCCAAGTAATCCATGGAACTATTTCCCGGATCTTCCGAGTCGACCACCTTGCACACTGCCATCGACTTGCAGATGTGCGTGATGAAAGCGGTGAAGTCCTTGGCCTCTTTGATATACGACGAGAACTCTTGGCCTGGAAAGCTACGATAGTCCTGTAGACGAGTTAACAAGCTCTCGGCCAGTTCGTTAGCAAACGGGGAAAAGTCACTCACAATGGTCTCGGCCTTCACCTCATGGAAAAACGGATTGCCGTGACCGGCATCACTGCCATCCAGCAGCCGGGCCAGCGCACTCCGGCACGAGCGATACAGTGGGTGGCTTGGAGCACTCTTTGACAGGAGCTTGCAAAAGTCGAGAAGAACCGGCGCCGAGTGGCAATGCAAGTGAACCGGCAAGTAGTCATCGTTGCCAGTCAGGAAGAACTTGATAGACTCCTCGGCGCAGACCCTGTTGGACTCCACCGGCGAGAGGAGCAGCATGACGAGAGCGGACGTTGCTCCAGACAGCTGAAACACCTGCATGTGTTCTAGCACCGGTACTGACTTGGATGTCATCTTCAAAAACTCCTGGACCCCCGTTCTCACGCTATCCTGGCACTGCGTCAACTTTGATCCTAGCCTGCTAACTTCGTCCCCGGACAAGCCATACATCTTCCGGATCGTCGCCACCAAGTCGTTGATAAGCTGCCAAGAGTGAGGAAGCGCCGTGCTGCGCATCCGCGCCACGAGATGGAGCGTCGCATCGTTGGTGACATGACAAGTCTCCAGTGACTGATCGTGCTGGAGCTGGCGGCCACCAAAAATCAGCCTTTGCTCGAGAAGAGGCAGGCCTGTCCGGACAAGGATCTGCTGGTGGACCGACTCGATCGTGTCCGACGCTGTCGCGTGAAGAACAATCGTCTTGCCATCAATGTACGTCTTGACAAAGAACTGGAGATGTGACGAGGAACTCGAGCACGAAACGCCCCTGTCCACCTCCATAGCCACAGTCTCAGCTTTGTCTCCATCGGTGCTAGGACCTGGATCAATACCACCATCTCCTCCCTCTCCTTCCTTTCCAAATCCTTTGCTGCTACTACTACTGCTGCTAGACTCCTCTAAAAAGCCACCATCTTCTCTAGCACCACCCTCTTGATCGTCTGTTCTTCGCTGCCTCCCACTCGACTCGGCGTCCTGTGGCTCCTCCCTCCTGGGACGAGCAGAGAACTCGATGGAACTGATGTCCAACTCCTCCAGCTTCCTTTTGCTGGATGGATTCCTTGGCGGGGGAATCCGAGCTGCCGCCATGAAGCTCTCCTGTGCCCTATCGGCAGTGAGAATCGCCGCCGCGGCTGCCGCGGCCGCCGCTACCCTACTGGAAGATTCATCAGAGGAGCAACTCACCTCCATGCTCGTTGGCGCCGCCGCCATGGTTGGATCCCTGAAAGGCCCGCAAGAAACCATGGTCGCGTCGCGGATGTTCCTGAAGAGCCTCTGTAGCGACTGCACCAGGCCCGTCAGAACCATCTAATTTGACCTAGGCCATGATCTGGGACGATCGCGCACCCCCCGCGATCGCGCGATCGCAAGAACCCTAACAGCGATCGCTACGCGCAGATCCAGCGCCACTCACGGCGATGCCGCCCTCGCCATGGCGCGGATTATCGGCAGTAGCGATCGCCGCTCCACCGCCGAGGGCTAGATCGAGACCTCGCGCACAAAAACCAACACACAAGAAAAACAAAAAAAGAAAAAGAGAGAAAGAACAAAGCTCGACCGTACAGGGAATCCCCAAGAAGCCGCCGTACGAATATCCGGCCCTTTTGTAACGTTTTCTATACAGCGCGCTCCTGCCCGTTGGATGCCCGGCGCCATCCAACGGCGAAGAAATGTTAGTCCGAAATGGCATCTTCCCGCGAATATGCCCGTGGCATAAGTTACGTGGGCGAGCAAGAAAAGAGGCGAGGCGAGAAAAGAGAGGCCATTCTTCTCGCATTTTCCAGTTGGAGGCCCAAGACGAAGATTGTCACCAATCCACCTAACAAAATGCCCAGAAAAAACCAAAGAATTTCGCCGAGTCAAAGCTCATGACACCACCAAACCAATTCTCTCTTGTTATAAGCCACCACCATCTTGTTCCTCGATCCAAATCTCTTGATCCATCCGCTGCTTCCCTCGAATACGATCGTCTTCCTTGATCCAAACTTTTAGAGGGAATCCTTCCTGTTTGAAGCCAGTCGACGCAAAGTGTCCAGTAAGCCAGAACCATCGTTTTCCTTTGATCGATCACCACCATCGTCTTCCTTGATCGACCACCACCATCGTCTTTTCCTTTGATCGATCACCAGCATCGTCTTTTCCTTTGATCGACCACCATCTTCCTTGATCTAGTCGCCAGCTCTCCTTGATGCAACAAGCCGGAGTCACCGTCTTTCTTTGATCGACCACGCCCCTATAGTTGCTCGGTCTAATCTTTCCGGATCGTCTGCTCGAACTCATGGGAGACTACGCACCACCCGACTTCACCCCTGCTACCGGCGAGGATCACACCTTTACCAGCAAGCTTCCTCCTGCAACAGTCCCGGAGCTTACAATCCCTCAGTACGTTTTCCAAGGAGTAGAGAGTTACCTGGAGAGAGTAGCGATCGTGGACACCTCCGATGGCCGAGAGTACACGTACAGGCAGCTCAAGCGGCTGGTGGAGAACTCGGCCGCAGGAATGGTCCAGCACGGGCTCAAGAAAGGCGACGTTGTGCTTGTCATTCTTCCCAACATGGCCGAATACTTCATCGTGGTGCTCGGAGCCATGGCCGCCGGTGGAGTCTTCTCGGGTGTGAATCCAGCGTCTCCCTCGGTTGAGATCGAGAAGCAGGTCAGGGACTCCGAGGCCAAGATGGTGATCACGAACTTGGCCGGTTACGAAAAAGTCTGCCATCTTAAGTTGCCGATCGTCGTCATTGGAGAGAATCCACCCCCGGAAGCGATTCCTCTTAGCTCCCTGTTCGAAGCTGACGGTCAGGCTGCTCTTCCATTTTCCACCAGTCCAGATGATCTCTGTGCTCTTCCTTACTCCTCTGGAACAACCGGCGTATCCAAGGGAGTGATGCTGACACACAGGAACATCCTATCAATCCTCAGCCAAACTCTCGCCGACTACGAGAGAATTCCACCCGAGATCCGTGAGACCCTTCCACAGTACTGCGCTCTGGGACTGATGCCGTTCTTCCACATCTACGGTATCACTGGCATTGGCTGCTCTACCATGAGGCTCAAAGGGAAAGTTGTCGTCATGGAGCGGTACGAGCTGAGAAAGATGCTGGAGGCTCTCATCAAGTACGAAGTCCAGTTTGCTCCCTTGGTGCCACCGATTATCCTGTCCCTCGTGAAAAATCCCCTGGTCGACGAGTATGATCTCAGCAAGCTGAAGCTCAATGCCGTCATGACCGCAGCCGCACCGCTCGCACCAGAGCTCCAGCGAGCATTCGAAGCAAAATTCCCAGGCGTCGAAATGAGACAGGTAATAATTCTGGTTCTCAAGATTCGTCTGAGCTTAGAACTCTGCAGGCGTATGGGTTGACGGAATATAGCTGTGTTACGCTCTCCCACTGCGCACCTGGACATGCGAGAGGCAACGCAAAAAAGGGATCAGTCGGATTTATCATACCAAACACGGAAATGAAGTTCATAGACCCGGACACGGGTAAATCCTTACCAGCGAACACTCCTGGAGAGATTTGCGTCCGCGGAGGAGCTGTAATGAAAGGTAAAGAAAACTGAGTTGTGTGCGTCGTCTCTAACTCATTATAGGAGGAAAACAGGCTATTATAAAAATCCAGATGCAACAAAAAGCACAGTCGATGACGAGGGCTGGCTACATACCGGAGACGTAGGATACATTGATGACGACGGTGACATTTTCATCGTTGACAGAGTAAAAGAGCTGATCAAATATAAAGGCTTTCAGGTGAGAGCGGGTTTTCAGAAAGAGAGGAACTTATGCTGTCTTGTTCTCGTAGGTTCCACCAGCGGAGCTGGAAGCAATTCTAATATCTCATCCTCTCATTGAAGACGTGGCTGTCATACCGTAAGTTAAACACACTGTGATAATGTGAAAACCAGATGCACTCACTGTGAATTACAGATTCCCGGATGAAGCTGCTGGAGAGATTCCTGTGGCATGCATCGTGAGGAAGCAAGGAAGCGATCTCTCGCAGGAAGAAATCTTTGATTTTGTCTCGTCCAAGGTAACTCTCTCTGCAGCAGCAAGAAAGATTTGTCACTCAATCCAAATAAACGTTTAACACCACACTACCTTTTTGCTCGTACAGGTTGCAGCTTACAAAAAGATACGAAGGATTGAATTCGTGTCAGAAATTCCCAAGTCACCAGCCGGGAAGACCATGCGCCGGCTGCTTCGCGACAGTCTCTTGAAACACAAAACCTTGAGTAAATCAAGCTAGCTTCCTCCGGTAGTCCTGTAAAGAATGCAAAATAACGTGAGCTCACAGATGTCAAGCCAAACGTCTTGTTTCATCAAACAAAGAACCTGGCTTTCAATTTTCTACGGCGTCGGCATCTCTGTCCTCGCCTTCCGCTGAAAGGCTTTGGAACGCGCTTTGAAACTGATGTATTCGCTGGAGCTCGTCTGCCTCTGCGTCTGCCGCAACTGCTTCGGCTTGTAGACTCTCCGCCTCCTCCATGTCATCGAGCTCGATCGCCACGTTTCTTTCGTTTCTGGCAGCCACAGCAACCAGCCTCAGCCTTTCACAACACGCCTGCGCTGCCTCCCTTTCCTTGACGGCTATCAAGCCTTCGATGTTTGAGAGAGAAACAATCTTGGTCTCTATACGCTCCTCGACCTGCTGCAGCTCCGAGCTGCATTTTTGTAGTTCCTCTGTGACAGCTTCCTGCTCTGCCCGGAATGCTTTGGCCTCAGCTGAAAGTCTAGCTGCCTCTTTAAATTTGCGTGTAGCTGCCGCAAGCCTTTTCTCAGCTTCCAGCGCGGGGCCACGTTTCTCGTGATGTGCCAGCTTTTGCTTTGCGGCGCGGATGTCTTCTTGTAATTTCATTTTCGTTGCTGACAACTCCTGCATAATGCAAGCGTCAAGGTGATTGGCGAAAGAGGAAAAAATATATATATATCGTTACAAACCTGTAGCGACGCTCGCGCCTCTGATGCTTGTTGCCTTAGTGCCTGAGAATCCGCTAGAAGTTCTTCTTCTTTCCTAACAAGATCCCCCTTTTTCTCCTTAATTTCCCTGGACAGCTTAGCTGCTTTCCGCCACCTTCCAAGTTCTTCTTGCAAAAGTATAGCCCGCTCTTGCGCAGCTTCTGCCGTGGTCTTTAGACATTCTCCCTCTGCCTTGGCCAGAGTCAAGCTTTCCTCCACATCCTTCCGTGCAGATTGTATACCAGCTGAAACCGTGTCAAGCGCCTCCAAAGAGCTCGTGACTCTCGACAAATCCGTCTCTATACTGAGTTGCTTCTCTTCGAAAGTCGCAGCCACAGCAGCAATTTTCAGACCGATTTCTTTGATGAGATTGTCGCACCTGGCAATTTCGGACTCTTTGTCTTTCACCTTTCTGAGTAGATCTTCGAGCTCTTCAACAAGCACTTGACGCTCTGCTAAATGGCCAGTTTTGTCACGGACATCTGGTTCAACGGCTTCGTCAATCGTCCTGTTGAGGTCGACCTTGGCTTCTTCCAATGCTCGCAGTTCGAGCAAATATTGAGTACTTTTCATGTCCAGCTCCTCTTCTTTGGAGGTCAGACTTTCCATTTCCAACCTAGCAGTTTCTGATGCTTCCATTTCCACCTTTTCTGCTGCGGCTTGTGCCTCCTGAAAAACAAAACCAAGAAAACATGTCAGAAAAGAAGGCTAGGATGAAAAACGACATTATCTGCAAACCTTTTGGAATTCTGCAAGTGCTGCGGCTCCTTCTTCTTCTATACTGATTTTCAGTGATACTATCGTCTCCATTTCCACTGCAGCCAGATCATATTTTGAATCAGCCTCTTTGAAAGCCACGTCTGCCAACTCTAGCGACTTCTCAGCATCTGCAACCTCCTGGCTCAATCTATCAGCCAGATCAAAGTCTTCTCTCTCGCACGCACATTCAAGCTCAACTTCCAACGCCTTCCGCTTTGCTGTGGTCGAAGACAGCTCCTCCGCAGCTCTTCTCCGTACCTGTGCCGCCATTTTTCTTGAAGACGACGCTTCAGCAGCTTTGGCTTCAAGGTCTCGTAATTTTCTCGCAATGTCCTCCTGAATTGCCTCAAGCCTCCTTCGCATAGCCAAAGTACTTTTCGGATCGTTTGTATCAACGTTGTCTTCCACTTCTGGTGCTGTTTCCACCACGAGAACAACAGTCTTAGACTCTTCAACCGAGGCATGCAAAGTTTTCTCCTCTTTCTCATCGCCAGCTTTCGTGATTTCCTTCGCAATTTCACTGTCCTCCTTGGTAAAAACTTGTGTATCCTCCTTGAAAACTTTCGTGTCGTCGGCCAGTTCATCTTCGATCTCCAACTCCATTTCCTGCTGCGAGAACTCTGAGGCGCTCACCGAGACTCCATCGCTCTCTGGAAAGCTCGTCCCAAGCTCTACAACCTCGGAAGCGTGCACGAGCTTCTTAATCTCTGCCTGGTCACTGAAAACCATTTCTCTATCTTCTCCATCTTCGTTGTCTCTACCATACCCGATCCTAAGACTCTTCTTTTTCTTCCTTCCAGCACCACCTCTTGAAGAGATCGAGATCGTACTCGTACTAGTAGCTTTGGTTCCTGCGCTTGGAGCACTGTCATAGGCAGCCAGGATAGTGTCGAAGCTCTTCCTTCCCATGCATGAAGTATCCGAGAGAGAAATCCTTGCCTCGCCATTCCCCGAAGAATCCGCAGCCTCTTGACTCGATGAGATCGATAGCATGCTCATTCCAGTAAATAGATCCTCGTCCAAAGCCCCTCTAGAACTGCTCTCCACAGGCGGAGGAGGAGCCTCCGCCACAGCACTGACTGGCGGCGATGGCTCCCTTTCTCCGTCTAGATCTTGCTCCGGAGCTACAGACAGCACGAAATCCATGCCTTCGAACAGCGATTCTTCCATATTTCTCGGAATGCCGATGCCGCTGCCACAATCCCTCAAAAGAAGCCCCCGATCTGATCTAAAACCTAGCCCATCGCTGCCGCAGCAAGAAATCTACCTGTAGCGTCCGCTTCTATCGCGATTTCGATCGATCGATTCGGTCGATCCTTCGCCGGCGCCACGCGCCAGGGCAGCTCCGGAATGAAACAAATGAAAGAAAAATATTCCATTGGCACCTAGAGCATATTCATATAAAGATGATGTTACTATGTACATACTTGAAAGCGTTCTTTTCTTTTTATTCCTTCATCTAATCATGCCACTGGTGTTTGCTCCTCCTAAATTCGCGCCATCCAAATTCTACACACACAAGGAAGAGCGCGATTAAACTTTTTTCGATCGCAAAGATCGTCACATCGTCTTACAGTTCCTCGAAGATCAGCATGAGCCAAGTACGCTCGCTGGAGATTTGCTGAGCGAAGATCGGCTCCATTCAATCTTGCTCCCTGGAAACAAAAGTTCTGGCTCGCATGGAGACGAAGCCAAGGAAAATACCTTAAGATTTGCTCCTTCCAAGTTCGCCTTGGCGAAATTGGCATTTGAGAGGTCAGCATTCTGGAATCAACAAAAGTTTTGGCTTAGTACCGCAAGAACAATTAACGAGAGGCTACCTGTAAGTGTGCAGTGCGAAGATCAGCACCAAGAAGACTGCAGTCCGCCAAGCAAGCATCTGGCAATCCAACCACGTAGAAACCAGTCAGAAAACTTTCCTTTTGCTTGAAAAACCTAGAACTTAAGACCTTGCATGTTGGCACTTTGAAGATTAGCACCAGAGAGAACTGAACCACGGAGGCACGCTCCAACAAATACAGACCTGTCATCGCCAAAAGCCAGCTTAAAGCAAAAAGAAAAAAAAAAAAAAAATCGAAACATACTCTCGAAGTATGGCGTTATGGAAGTTGGCGTAATCGGCTGCCGAATCCTGCAATCTGGCCTCGTCAAGTAAGATGGACTTACAAAGACTGATGAACAAACCCGAAAATTCGCCGAGTGTAAGTTGGCTCGACTAAAAAATGTGCTTATGAGCCGTCCATTGCTAAAATCCACTCCTGACAGATCCTGAAACAGCGATCTTAAGCCTGCTTAAGCGTCTGAGGAAAAAACACCGTACCAGTTTCGAGAGATTTTGGCCGGAAAGATTCACACCACGTAGTCGAACTCGTTTGGTTTGCAAGCATTTAATCACTTCCTTTCTCGTCAATTCGGCAGTGTCTTCGTCGTCTTCATCCTTTTTATTTGACACTGCGGTTAGAGCTTCAATCAAACCCTGCCAAGAGAAAAGAAAAGCCGTTATTTCTGAAAAGCAAAAGCAAAGCTTACAAAGCTTACACTCAGTTGATAGTACTCGGCCTCGCGTAGAAGCTCCTGGACGGAGGAAGTGTCCAAGGCTGGAGTTACACCATCACGAAGGTAATTCAATATGTGTCGAAAATGAGTTCCATCTCTGTCAATAAACACTGATCCCTGCTAACATCCATTTTGACATGCAACAAACAAACAACAAAGATCATGAAACTCCTACTCTGGCACGCATCAAAAGCTATTTAATCCCTTTCTCTTTTCCTCACTCTTGAGCAAACAAAGCGAAACAAAGGAAAAAGAAGAAAAACCAAGCGCGCTTGCCTTGTTTGCATCAATGTGGAGCCGGTGCCGCCCGCTAAACATAATCGCAAGCATAGATCCAGTGTCCCGATGCGTTAGCGTGTCCACTGTGGTAGTAAACTGCATCCCTCCTGGCATCCCATCGCCCGAAATATCAGCAACCAGCGGCGATCTCTCCAAAATCTAGCGTCCTAGAGCCGAAACATACCGACATTGAGATGAACGATCGATGGAACACCCGGTGCCGGCTCCTGGAGATCCCGCATTTGCGAATCGAGATCTTGCGGCGGCGGCGACGGCTTGCCCTCTCCGATCGCCAGCCTCCACGCGGCCTCCTCGTCCCGGGCCACACAGGAATCGTCCACAGACACATCCCCATCGCTCTGGGAGGCCCCATCCTCTATCGCCATCCCTCCCTCCTCTAGGGATGAAAATGAGAATGCCCTTCTCCTAGTTTCTATTTAACTTTAAACCTAGCCCTAAATCCATTAACTTTTAAAAGGGTGTTCTTTTTTTATTACCTTTAATAAGATAGAGCTTTACAGCTAAACCCGATTACTTTACAAAATTAGCTTAGTTCCTTCTTGGCACCACTCTATAATGTATGTCTACGTAGCTCTCTACGTCCCACAAGTAGCTCCCAAACGCCGCCGCCTCCATCACCAGCGCTCTCAAGCTCGCGAATTTGATCTGGATTGCATCGTCTCGCGCAAGACCCACGCTGCCATCCGCCGCCACTCGCAAATCGGGCCTCCCAAACAGCGCCTCGGCGTGCCTCTCGATCAAATCCACCGTCTCGTGCGTCCTCATCGTCGCGTATCTCGACAGCGTCTCGTGATCAAACTTGGCAACATACGCTCGCAGATCGTTGTTCTTGAGCGCCACCTGCGATGGCGATCGCGAGGAGGAGCTCACCAGATCGAGCTCGCTCGCTGCTCCTGCTGCCTGGATCATCTCGGAGCTCTCCCGCTTCTCGATGCTCAAGAACTGGGTGGTGAATCCCCGCCCCGACTCCGCCACCCTCGTCAGGATCTTCATCTTCTTCTCCAGCTGGTAGCGCTCGTCGACGCGTTTGAGGAAGTAGCCATACATGACCGACGTCGCGTAGATCTGCCCGACTCGGAGCTTGCTGATCTGCGCCACCGTGTGTGGCTCCACTCGGCTCAGCGTCGCGTGTCCGCCGAGAACCATCTCCATGTGTTCCTTGATCATCTCGAACGCCTCCGGCGAGTGGACGCTCTCGAGATCCTTCTCTTGGATCGGCCAGGAGCAAGCGCTCCCTCCTTCTCGGTTGACGAGCGCCGAGATCTTTGGAACCATCTTGATCCCGGCCTTGAGGAACTTCTCCACGACGAGAACGTAGATCACTTCCTGGACTGCTCGTCGCCGCTCCTCGGACTTGAGCTGCGCGATCCTCCTGTTCCAATGCAAAGCTCGTCAACTCCAAGGATGGTCATCGCGGAAGAACAAGAAAAGCTCTTACTTGTAGAGGATGTGATCGTTGCCGGCTGGATTTGGCTGCTCCAGCGCGCTCCTCCTCTCCAAATCGAGTAGCTCAAGCTGCTGCTCGGCCGCGGCGTGGAAGAGGTGTGGATTTCCCTTGAGCGTTTGCATCAAGAACTGGCCGGCGGGAGAGCCTGGCTCCAGCGGCGCGATTGGCCTGTCCGCGACAAGAGCTTCCGCGATCTCGATGGCCCTCTGATGCGAATCCTCGTCGGAGGAGCTCGCCGTGGCGCCGCCTTCCTCTCCACACGATCGAGCCGCCCACACCGATTTCTTGGATGAGAAAAGCATCGTTGGCGGCGAGGAGGAATCTGGCAGCCAGGTCGCCTTTGGGATGGAATTCCCACTCCCCACTGGGAAATCTCGTCCCTGAGCTCCATTCTTGCAAGAACGAGCAAAACTTGGTACCTTTCTTCCTGTCATGAAGCAGCTCGAGGGGGATGCCAGCGACCAGAGGGCAATCGATCCTCCCTCCAGCGAGAGCGAGGAAGAAATCTTTCCAGTGGCAGCGTGGCGAGGCCGGCAGATTGACGCCGCAGCTTCCAGATGCATCGCTTCCCTACAGTGATCTCGCGAGCGGAATTCCTGGAGAACTCAACCTCTCAAGATCGATGCATTGCGAATCCACTGAAAGCCTGCGCTAGCCGATTATCGGCGGCTCATCGCGGCGCCGCTCATCCTCGTCCTCGCGCTCACACGCCGCCACCGCCATCTTCTTAGCCCACACACCCAAAACGGACGGCTGGGACACCCTCGTGCCAGGACGAGATCGTGGCCGTCGAGTACACATAGATAAGCCGACCACGCGTCCCAGAGCATATTCCCCGGACAAAAGATAAGCTTCTGGAAAAAAGAAAAATCTCCTCTACTACACAACACTATCCCCCCAGACTTCTTCGTCGCTGATAACGTTCACTTCTACAGTCGATCGTCCGGATGGAACCTGGAAGAATTAAAAAAGGGTATGGTTTTTGATCGCAACAAGAGCTTAGCTTTTGATCGATTAAAAGCTTACCGGACAAATGCAGCTTCTTACAAGGTTTCCTCGATTTGCCTCGGCTCGGTATCCAGCCTGAAAAGAGCGAGAGAATTTAAAAAACGAAGTTTTTACTTCAGTCGAGAACTCGAAAAGATCAAACTTGCCTCTTGTGCGCCTCCGACCACGTCCAGCTCGCAGTGGCAGCAAGTTCCTTCGAAGCAAAAGTCCTGGAGGCCGAGAAATGAGACTCGATTAGCAAAACGTTTTGAGTGGAGAGCTTACATCATTTGGAACAAGAACACCACAACGCTCGGCCACTTTCAGCAGGTTCTCGCCAGAGTTCGCAGTCACAGTCACCTGAGCAAAGAAAGAAAAAATGAAAACCATTTCGTCGATTGAAGAGCAGATCACTCACATTGTCTCCACTGCCAGTGTTGAATCTCACCTCCACTTTCTCGGCCGACTTGTCGCTGTGCAAAAATGTTAGTTTTCTTAAGTGATGCTAAAACTTTAGAACTTTACCTCGCACCACTCCAATAATATGTTCCTGGAACAGCACTCTCTTTAAATCGTTCTTCCCCAACAGTTCCTCTTTTGAGATTGGCATCCCTGTCTAGAGCACCGATTGAGACAACCCTGGAGGAAAAATGGAAAGCGAAGAACTTACCAGAGATCAGTGAGGAAGAGGACGCTAGTGCACAAGGAACTCGAGGAGCTCTGATGGGCAAATGGGAAATGGAATTCCAGCGTAGAGTTCCAGGAAGTGCCACCACTCCAAGGCAGGAGCAGGCCATTCTTCTACCACTGCTGCTCTTATTTCTTAGGTAATTACGCTCCGTTCCAGTAAAAGATCTCCATTTTTGTTGCGGGCCTGTCGGATGAGATGACTCATTCTATCGAATTTGCAGCTCCGTTGCTCTGCTCTTCCGGGGTGGCGCGATTGAACTGCTGCTGCTCCTCGCAATTCTCACCAGTTCCAGCAGCACAAAATGGTAGGAGGGCTTTCGTTTTGAGCTCTGGATTGGTAGCTGGACTCTTCACTTCCGTCACAGAAGGTAGAGAAAACCTCGTCTCGGTCTGGATTGGGCTGACAAGTGAATGGCTGCTTCTCGTCCATCCAGATGCTCGAGCGGGCCTGGAGAAATACATGAAAAAGTAAGTTTTTCTTGGAGCTTACATAAAACTGTGAAGGAATTTCAGTACAAACCATTCCACAGAAAGAAGCTGGATCCACTAGAGACTTATATCCCAGGTATCATCCTGTGCCAATCGCAGTTTCAGGAGCTCGGTAAGCCTGTCAAGAGAAAATACTTTCTTTGAAAGAAGCAAACGAACCTTACGTTGACGACGCTGGAAGTAGAAGCCAAACTTGGCGGCGAGAAGGTCGAGTATCAAGACGCACGGGCCCTTCTTCGTTCCGGACCAGCAGGATCCCTCAGGAGCAACATTCGTGCTGTAAAAAGCGATCCTTTTTTTCATCTGTTCTTAAGTTTATCTGAGTCTCAGGTCGCGGAGTACGCATCGGAGTCGGGAGATGGAGCAGCTGCCGCAGACGCTGTAAAGCTGTGCTTGAGGTAAGTACAAGCGAAGAGAAAAGCTTAAGACAGAAAATTACCTCGCTCGCTCCCAGATCTTTGGAGGACTTGGACTCACTGCTCTTGAGAAGATCTCGAGATGACACCTCCATCACTGTCGATTCCATGAAAGCCAAGCTTGGAACTTCCATGCAAGCCTTGGACAGGTACCCTGTAGCGTAGTGAAAAAACAAACAAGACCAAACAATATCCTGTGTTCCTCTCAGGCTTCTCCAAACAGTTCCACAGCCCATTCTCGAGCAAGGCAAAGCGGCTGCCATGGCCTTCTTGGACGACACCCCGGAAGTTGTGACCGACGACGTCGACATAAAAAGCTTGGAAGATCTCATAACCACAACAAAATAGCTCTGATCAATCAAAGTTTCTATCCAAAGTCCATAAAACCAAACGAAAGACCAAGAACAAACTCTCCATCATCTCCTGGGAACAAGCTTTTTCAGAAGCTCGGGACTGGGGAAACGATCCTCTTCAATGTAGTAGTGATTCCCCCTGGCGAAGAACGTAACAAGAGGCTTGTTCGTGTCGGGAGGATGGACATCGCTAAGCTGGATCTTCCGCTCGACGCGTCGAGCCAAGACGTCGAGCGTCTCAATGGCGACCTCTTTGGAACCGGGCTTCCATGAAAGCTTGCGAACATAAGGACCAGCGTACCAATGCAAGCCAGCAGTAGTGAGAGCGCTAAGCATCATCATCATGGAAGCTATGGAGGACTTTGCAACGACGGAGACCTCGGGATATGTGTGGAACGCTAGCACGGGAGCGCCGAGAGAGGAGAAGACGAAGGAGGTGAAAGAGAGGATTTTCACTCGCCTCAGTGTGCCGGCCATGGCGCCCTCGTACACAACCTCCGGCTTGGAAGCCGGCGCCGGCGCCGCTACCTTCCCCTGCTTGAGATCTTCCCGAAGAGCTGGCTGAGAAGCCCATCGCTGGTGCTCCAGCCGCGCTAGCCGGAGCGCAAAACCTAGAAATCGATCCAAATCAGTCGATCACATGGACAATGTGGACGATCTCACCTTGGCGCCGGAGAGCCGCGGCAGCCATAGCCCGTAAAAACCCTAAACCCTAGTTCTTGAGCAAATGTATGTTCTTATAATGCTTCTTCCATGGCCCTTCGTCTCCACCTCCTGGCCAAGCTTGTGCGTCACTGTGGAAGCGAGCGAGATCTTTGCAGTGGGCGGCGCATCCATCTCCAAATCCTCGCAAGCCAGTACCGCGATAGCATCTATCTCTCCAATCTCCTCATTGACATGTACTCCAAGTGCCTCAGCCTTGACGAAGCCGAGCGTGTCTTCCAATCCATCAAAACCCCAAACGTTTTCTCCTGGAACATCCTCATGGCCGCCTACTCGCAGCACGGCCTCCTCCAAGACGCCATCGCCGTGTTCCTGGACATGACCCAGCGGGACGTGGTGTCCTGGAACCAGATCCTCGCAGCGCATACCCAAACAGGAGATCTCGATCGAGCCCAATCCATCTTCCAGAGAATGCCCCATCGCGATTTGGTATCTTGGAACACCCTGATCGCGGGACTGGCGGAGTCTGGACTTGCGGCCACGGCGAAAGAGCTGCTGGATTCATCCCCGGAGCACGACTGCCTCACGCACAACCCCATGATCCAGGCATTTGCCCTCTCTGGGCAAATCCAAGAGGCCCGTGAGCTCTTCGAGGGATTGCTGGAGCGCAATGACGTCTCCTGGAACTCCATGATCGCGGCCTACACCGCGAATGGTCTTGCCGATGAAGCGAGGATGATCTTCGAGAGAATGCCGCTGTGGGACATCGTTTCTTGGACCGCCATGGTCACCGCCGCTGCTCAAGCCGGGGAGATCGACGAAGCCAGGAAGATCTTCGACGCTATGCCGCAGAGAAATATCATCTCCTGGAACGCGATGATCCAAGCCTATGCTCAAGGCGGCCGGGCAAAGGAAGCGCGATCGATATTCACTGCCATGGAGGAGGAGCAACCGCGATCGCGGTCCATCCTGGCCTGGAATTCGCTGCTTCTGGCCTACTCCCTCGGTAATCTGGATCAAGCCTCCTCGATCTTCCACCGGATGAGCGCCTGGAACATGACATCGCTCAACACGATGCTGGCAATCTTCGCTCAAAACGGACACATCCAAGAAGCGCGAGAGATGTTCTTGGATCTGCCAGAGAAGGACGTAATATCCGGCAACACGATGATCAACGCGTGCCTGGAGCAGCGAAATCCCCAAGAAGCGAGAGAGATCTTCGAAAGAATGGAGCGGCGCGACGTGATCACCTGGACCGCAGTGATCGCGAGCTACGCCTCCGGCGGCAGCGTCGGCCAAGCCAAGGCCCTGTTCGATTCAATCCCTGGCCGCAACGCCGTGACCTGCAGCGTGATGATCCAGGCGCACGCCGAGCAAGGACAGCTAGATCGAGCAGCGCAAATCTTCTCCACAGTCCCGGATCCGACCACTCTCTCCTGGAACGCGATCATCCACGCCTACGCGCGCAATGCCCACAGCGAAAGAGCCCTAGAGCTCTTGGCGGGAATGGTCCTGTACGGAATGCGCCCAAGCTGGGTCACATTCGTGGGCCTCTTGTACGGCTGTAGCCACGCCGGGAAGGTGCCCGAGGGGGTGTCGTGCTTTCGATTGATCGAGGAGCTCACAGCGGCGCCGCCAACGCTGGATCACTTCGTGTGCGCGATCGATCTGTTTGGGCGATCCAAGCGCCTGGACGAGGCGGAGGATTTGCTTGACAATATGCCCTTCAAGGAGGACGTGGTAGCTTGCACGACGCTGCTGGGCGCATGCCAAATCCATGGCGATGCGGAGAGGGGGACTCGCATCGCGCGGCGTGTGGTGGAGTTCCAGCAGGACGAGGCCTGCCCGTACGTGCTTCTCTCTAGCGCCTACATTGCTAACAGAGGAAGATTATAAACATGGTCGGCAAAGATCATTTGCTACTTGCAGTAGAGATTGACTATATATCTTCTCACAACCAGTTTTGGAGAAGTGTGGATACCAGAATACACCACAATCAGCTAGACATTTCTCACTTCAATTTCGAATTTGCTATAGGACAACATCTCTTGTGAGGTGTTTTCTGTGCCGTATTTTGCAATATGATCAAGAGGATAAACGCTTGGAGGGAGATTGTCATTTCCGAAAAACTAGTTTCTCAAATTCAACCTTGTAGGAGGAGCACATCACAAATGTCTAGACAAAATAAAACTGAGCCAACAAGAACAAGAATAACAGATCTGTTAAAAGTAGTCTCACATGGTTTTAAGCTCTGAAAAGAATTGGAGGAAAAAATTAATTCAACAAATCACTACAATGGCACAAGATTGCAATGCTGAAAGACTAAGAGCTTTAGCCAACAGTCAGCCCCTCTACTTAGTGTAGGAGGTTGCTTGGTGTGCTAGAGGGGCTAACTGTTGTTTGATGTGCTAAGTAGAGACTTCCTGTAAAACAACATGTTGTTTCACTCCCTCTCCGCTTATGTGGAGGTGCACCTCCTTTTTGTATTTTCCGCCCCTCTCCCTCCCGCCCACAGCTATCACCTGACATCAGCTGCTGGAGACGATGAATTGTCTCTATGGACATATCAGTTTGACAAGGTTTGTATTACATCATACTAATTGACCTAAGAAATTTCATATGATCTGATCAACTTATTCCAACAAACACTCCCTTCATTGTTCATTTCCAAAACATTCCTAACATTCCTTTTCCAAAGGTTTAATATAATATCACTCCAACAGACCAGTTTTGTAACTATAAAACTTGATATTTAGTGATAACTTAGTTATTATTTATTTATTTATTTTGCACTAAGTCAATATATTTTACTAATCATGAGCTCTTTATGCAAAGCCCAATTTTGTTTATATGAATCATTATAAACTTGAAAAATTGCATAACTAAATATATAACATTCAATAATAGTTTCATATGGATAAGTTATATTATCTTGATTATAGTAAAAGTATTAATTTTTTTAAAAAATAATTTTAATGTCATACCAGGAAAGTGTTTTTTGTATCCATCACTCTTTAAAATTAAATAAAAGTTTTCTTCATCATTTAGAATTTGAATACCAAGATTACCATTTACAGATTCGCAATGGATTTCTAAATTTGGACCTACTATATTGTATATTTTGACATATTTTCTATTACATAGTATGATGGGTATAAAAGGCAATGAAATATATATAAAGTAATGAAAACGAGATAAAAAAATTTTATCTATAAGAGAATTTATAAATCATTTAAAAATAGCCACTATTTATATAATGATAATATTTTTCATTTAAAAATTTCTAAAAATTATATTTATTTTGAAAATATAGGTTCTTTTATTGATTTTGACTCTTTTATAAAAGAAAATATAAGCTTTAGCTAGCAAATAGATACCAAAAATAATTTTTTGTTTGATTTGATTAAGAATAAATTAAATACTATTATAATTAATGTAATTTTAAAGAGTAAATGATATTCTATTATTATTATTATTATTATGACATTAGTTGGTTTCCTATGTATAAGTATTTATATATATTATAAAGATAAAAACTAAATAATCTTCACAGCATGCAAGTAATTTGAACTATTTAATTTATGATAAACTTTCACGAATCCTATATCATTTATAACTTAGAACAAAAGACATAAAAAATTTATAGATAAAATTAGATAAAAGAAGTGCATTGTAGATGAAAAAATATGTCTGCTATAAACATATGATTTTGTGACAACATTTATATTGTGTTAATTTTTTAATTTTTTTCTTTTGATTGTTAGTAAGTTTGTTAGAGTTAGATGGTTGGTGTCATAGTTTGAAATACAGAAACTTCATGCTACCACATTGTTTAAATTCAATGTTATTTAAGATTCTTGTGTATTCACAAGATTGAAGTGTATATCATGAACATTTGCTTAGCATTTGGATGGGCTTATATAATGAACAACTTATAAACACTTCAAACAAAAATGTAATAAAAAACATTTTTACAATCAAAATCCACTTTCCTATTTACTCTAAGAGTTTATAGTACAAAGCCAACCAGTCTCAAGATGCCATATAAATAATAAAATTTAGATCAAAGATACAAGTTTAAGGATAATATTTAACTTTTTAACTATTATTTAACTTATTAAATTGTATGGTGCGCATGGAAAATTGTATTCATGGATTTTATTTTGTCATTTTAAAGTTTACAGCAGTTTTTTCCTCTCGAAAAACACTTTCATGTGGAACGATTGGAAGACCGCTACCAGCAAGCAAAAAAGCAAGGACAGTGCACCGAGCACGACTATCCTTGTGTTCGTGGACTCGTTAAAAGCGCGCATCTCTTGTTCCCTGCCATGACAATTTCTCACAATCGATTAAACGAAGCTGCGAAACAAACGTTATCACTTACTTCTCTCGCAAGAAGAGCATCTCTTCGTGAATGGAATCCACTAGCTCTTCTATCTTTCGAAGCTCCAGCTCCACTCCCTGGAACACATCCAAGAATTGTCATGGTTCTACATTTGATACGAAACCAAAAGGGAAATAGCTTACATCGATGTGCTCGCGCTTGGCAATGTTTCCCCAGTCTTTAGCGGCAACACCAGTCTTCCAGTCGAGATCGACCGCAACCACGGCTTCCTTGGCGTCCACATTCTCGAGCCAGAAGCAAGCAACGTAAACTCCCGTTGTGCTTGCTTTGAAACCAAACTGTCCCTTGTCAACTCCCTCGGCCAGATGGAGCGTGTATCCATCTGGATCAGACAGCTATGGAAACAAAATAAGAAGATGAGATGACCCAAGTTTGATCGTCTATCCATCACAGTTATTCCAATTACGCACCAAGGAAAGACATTGAATTGGAAACGTAAGCTAGATCTATCTCTCCAGTTGACCAAGCAAACACGCAGCAAATTTCTCCGGAGCAAAATCCGTCTAGAGTCTAGACAGCTTACCCGGGCGTGGATTTTGTGGATCGCCGGCTTGTCGAGATCCTTGGGATCGGTAACGCGATATTCGCCCAACACCAGCGCGCCAGAGTGGAGCTCCTCGTTCATGCACTTTGTGCGCTCCTTGTGGATCTCGAAGCTGAGCGATCGCGCGGGCGACACGCAGAGGAGCAGTGAGATCACAAGGACGGAGAGCGCGGCCGACAGCGCCTTGGCCATCGCCGGAGAGACTGCGGTAGACCTAAAATATCGCTAAGGGCAGATTTGACTATAAAAGAGAGTGGGCAAAAGGGGTAAAAGATACACAAGTTTCTCTTGATCGATCGATCGCTCGCTCGATCGCGCTCGAAATCCTCGATCGCAATGGCGGTAAGGATCGGATTCTCTCGCTTCTTGGTGCTTCTTTCGCTGGCGGCGACTGCCATGGCGGCGTGTAACTTCACAGCCGCGCAATCGTGCGTCTCCAAGCCATCGCTCAATCTCCTCTTCTACTGTCACGTCCCTCTCTCCAATGCCAGCGCCGCGCAGCTCCAATCCGACTCTGCCCCGCTGCTCGGATCTTCCAATCCGGCCGCGATGGGCGCTGGCAGGGTTTTCGATTACAAATGCACGCCCACGCCAGATCCATCCACACCGCCCTACTGCCGCGCCCGCGGCGTCTCCTTCGAGGATTCTCGCAATGGCACCCAGATCATGGTGAGCGCAATCGCGATGGCGGCCGCGCCGGGCACGAATTCTACCAACAGCACGACGACGATCAGGCCGCGGGGATCGATGAGCGTGGCGGGTGAGATCCTTGGCAGCGGGAACTACAGCACGAGCGCGGTGGTGGGCGGCGTGGGGGATTTCCTGGCGGTCGCTGGCGAGATCAACATCTCCACGTACAATGTATCGGGCGATGGTACGGACATGGTGCTCAAATTTATGGCCAGGATCGTCTTCCCGCTCTACATTTGAATAGATTTACCCGATAAACTAATTTATTTTCTATTACCCCGCCAATACCTCATTACTATAAATTTAAAGTGTTTAGTTCAACTGATTCAACAATCACTATTCCTAAAATATTAGTTATAATTACTAGTTAATTATAAAATAATAATAGAAATAGAGCTAACCTTTGTTCAACATGCTAGCTCAAGAATCTTGAGGCTGCTGGAGGCTCCATTTGTGGGAATTGACAACACCTAGGTGGATCCTCTTGATCCTATATTAATTAAAGTTTGTGCAGTATAATGAATCATTTGAACCATAAACATTCAATTTAAATCACATTCAATTACTCCTATTTTTATGCTACAATTATATTTTTGCTTATATATATTTCTTCTAAGTGCATATAAGGCAATCCCCCTCCACAACTATGACACACCTTATCAACCTTGCCTTTGCATATTAGAATCACCTCCATAAGAATTTATTCTTGATACAGAAAAAGAATGGTGACTTTGAAGCCGAATAGAAACCTCTACTTTATTAGTCAATTAAGTTTACTAGAATGGAACCAATAAAATCATTGAGCTGAGCAACTTCATTATCTAGCATATATATATCTACTTGGGTAATGGAATTTAGAGACAAGTCTATGGAATTCTAAGAGAGTGTGGAGTTCTGGAGTCAAGGGAAAATCATGTAGGGAAACTTAACAAAAGAATTAGACACTAGAACAAGAGGAGAAAAGAAAGTTAAAAGGAAACAAAGAAAAGAAAAGAAAAAGATAAAAACAAAGGAAAATAAAAAAGAGATGGAAACATGAAACCAAGGAGAAGGACCACTTACTTAGACTCTAACTTAAAGCTTCCTCACCTCTGGAAAGTGCCTCAAACATAACCCAATTGCTCTCAAAGTTCATAGGGAATGAAGTGATAGAAGTGAATGTGTTGCCTCGGGGTGGTAATTGTGAGAACAATGGCTTAACAGATGAATGATGGAAAGTACTGGTGGCCAATTGTAATGGAATGATAGTGGAGGGGATTTGGCAGCTTATGAATATAGTTGAAGTTGTTGGTAACATTTATGCTCATTGTAGGAGAAGCAAAGTCGTGCAATCTTTGTAAGTATCTATTAGAATCACTATGTTCCACTGGTAGATGAATGTGGGATCGGGTAAAACATCCACCCATAGTAATGTCTAGTATCCTATGCACATTAGGTCCAACCTACTCTTAGAAATCAGCTGCTAAGTGTTCTAGATTTGCCTATACTTGTTGCATCTAGATAGTTTAGATCATATTTTGAATTTGGCATGCTAGATTCTGTTGCTTATTGGTGCATCTGCTGTATATGGTGATGATGGATAGTGTGATGTAATGGGATCCCTAAGACCATGTGTGCATAGTGAGAAAAGTGAAGAAATGTGAACTAGGCACTGTAATGAGTGGTAAATAGTGGTGTAGCGAGTAACAAAATGAACGGATTATGACTGTGCGTGATAAATAGTGATGATGATAATAGATGGAGTGAAACCATATAGAGAAAACCTAGGAACTGTAAGTAGCAAGATGTGAAATGGATGAGCTCCCAGATGAGAGGAGTTGATGCAGCCTTAAGGTGAAAGTTTAGGCTTGTGCTTATTCCATCCTAAGAACACCATCTGAAATAAAGAAGAAAAAGTGAAAGAGAGATGGAAAAGTAAAGTGAAAAGAAAGAAAAGAGAAGGATAAGGAAAAATCTCACAATATAAAAAGTTTGGAGCTCTCTTTTCTAGTGTGAGCCTGTGCCAGGAGGTTGTAAAGAGTCTTGAAGGAGGCCAGAGATGCTACAAAAGCTGGCTGTGTCACCCTCTAATATGTGATGTAGTGTAGGCCCAAAGTGAGTAGTATTGCTGATATGGGGAAATTTGGAGCTGAGCTATGAGTAGTGACATCTGAAGCCCTTAGAGCATGAAAGGAAGAGCCTCCAAAGTAGTGAACTCAATCAAAAGCGCTCATAAGAATCTGGTGGTCAAGTGAAATGTCAGCAGCCACGGAAAATGTCAAGATCGCTGTGGGTGAGGCTACAGCTAATATCCTGTGGCTAGAGAGGTCTAGTGTGACATCCCAAGGCTAGAGAAGCTTCTGAAAAGAGCCAAACTCATGGTAGAGAAAAGATGTTGCATTTTCCACCTTTGACAAATAGATAATTTGCAAGCTTCTGGCCTACATGCACCTCATCCAATTGCAATATCAGAGTGTTGTGGACCATAGTGGAGGGCTAGAGATGGTCCAAAGAATAAGTCATAGCTAGAAGCAATCTCTGAGTCACTGCAAATGTGTTCTCATCATCACTCACAAGGTCATATAGTAAATTACATGTGACCTAGAGATTTTCCTGTAAACGCATAGTTAGTACAACATCACAGATTGCCTGGTGGATATCAACTCTAAGGGAAGAAGAGAAATCATGCTCCATGGCTGCAAACTCCCTCAGCAACACAAATGCGGGTGATATTGGGTCAATATCGAGTGAAGTTGTTTCATCTAGTGGCCAAAGTTGCATCTCTACTTCATCTAGATAGGCCTTGTGCTCCACAAGCTCAAGAGCCATTGCTCTTTCCTGAAAACTCACATGTTGATAGAGTTGTATGGAATCTCTAAGCCGGGAACCTCTCCTGTGAGGAGGCTCCTAAAGCAACATAGTCCACAACAAGAAAGTCGGCTGTGGATTCATGACTATGGATGAGAACGTGGACACTTCGGCAAATTCCCACAGGTGCTACAGTGTGATTTACAAAGGTCTTCAGCATGACTTTAGAATACTCATGGACCTGGAGGCCTACTTGTTGAGCAAGAGTGGAGGAGAGAATGTTTGTGGCTGAGCCGGAGTCCACAAGAGCCTCTACATTGATACCTATAATTGTCAGTGGAACTATGAATGCATTGGAATCAAGACTGTGGCATTGACGACAGGAATAGGAGCTATGTCTGGGGCTTGAGGGAGTGCCACTCCACAAAGAGCCCACATTGGGACCCCAAGTTGCTGAAACAAAGCCGGGAATTGATGACAAAGAGTGCCAAGTGTTGTTGTGATTGGAGTTGCCAGAATCTGGTCAAGAAGATTGCTTGAGTGGCCACCTGACATCAAAGGGGACCCTTCAAGCTGCATTTTAGTGAAGTTTTGTATGCATGCAGACGCTAGAGCTCCAGATATAAATGAGGACACTGGCACTGCTGCAAATGCCTCCGGGAAAGGCAACTTGCAAGCAATGAACTGGAGGAGAAATGACTCCTGGAGTAGGTGTTATTGTGGTATCCAACTCGTCTACTACTATCTGTGCCTTCCTTTAAGCTCTAGTAGCCACCTTTGCTGTCATCTCCTCTGCCATATGAATTGTATTCACCAGAATCTACCACAATCATGTGCTGGTGGTGCTTCAATGGCACACTGATGGAGCATCTCATGGTACTCTGTGGAGGTGTCTAGGGCCATGTTGTCTATAAATGGTTGGCTCTAAACTCTCTACTCATGTGGCATCTGTCTTTGCGGGTACAGCTCCAAATGTAACCTCCAACAACGAGTTGTATTGTGTGATTGAACCTTGCACTCCTCACACCAATAGGGCTGTTGTTGAGGGTTGTCCTGTGTAGCCATCTTCAATGCTCAAAGCTCCTCCATGAGCTTGTTCTATTGCTCCTATTGTTGCTGAAGGAGTGCTTTGTACTCCTTGAACTCCACTAAGGCAGACTCAACTGTAGCAGGCATCTTTTCAATGACTAGCTGTGATGCTATGATGTGGGTAGAAGCATAGGGACAAGCTGTTAGGGGAGCTCTAGAAGAGCTCCCCTAGTGAAGGAGACACTGAGTTCGTGGAACATCTCTGACTCAAGCTCTACAGCATGTGTGTAGGCATTATGGCATCATTGGTGGCAGCACTTGGCGACTTTCTTTTGGAGCCCAGGCTTGAGGCCTTGTACAAAGGCTAACACTCCAATAGATTCCTCTTCTATGGCTCTCTTATCAAGGCAGATCTTATAAAATGCTTTGAATTGTGTTGTATAATCAAAGACAGACTCATTCACACCTTGCCAAAACTGGAACAAGTCTTGGACAAGCTATTGCAAAGTAACCTCTTGAGAGAATGTGCTCTTAAATGTCTAGAGAAAAGTGTCAAAGTCTTCCTCCAGTACAAGTACCCATTGTCGGGCTTGGGAGAAAGCTCTCTGCCTCCTCTCTATAGCACCACATAAAAAGGTATTGAAAATTTCCTCTAAAAAACGGCGAGAAGCTTAGAAATTTTTCCCCACACTTGAAATAAACAAGTGTGAAAGAAAAATTTCTCCAACTCACTTGAAATCACTGCAAATTTCACATGAAAACACCCCCAAGAAAGCTTGTGAGTAAATTTATTAGAAGAGATCAAGAAAGATAGAAATGGTGGTGTATTCAACTCATGCCATGCTTCCAAAGTTTCTACTATGCACACCATGAAGAAATAAAAGCTACATTTGCTGATTCATGCACCAAATCCAGGAATTTTTTATGCTAAACTATGTATCTTGACGAGATCTACAAGCCCATGATTGCCATGTCTCGAATTTATTCCCCAATGACCCACAACAGAAGAAAACTAACTTATCTTATGCATAAAGAAAGGAAACTCAAGAGACCCTTAACATTTTAGCATGGCATTTAGAATTTGCAGTTGGGCACATCCCTCTTTGCTTTTAAAATCTCTTTAGCATCGGTGTTATAACTAAAACTCAGATTTCTCAAAAATTTGCTCCAAAACCTCAAGAAAAACCAAAGAACCAAGGGGAAGATTGGCTAGAAAGCAATCCTCCCCAATGGAGTTGTGAAATGTTGAGAGTGAAGCCTCTCAACAGTGGGGAGAACACTCTCTTATGCTTTAAAACCCTGCTCAAAACATCCTTCTTGTGTGAACTCCCTGCCCTAAAAAATGGGGAAGAAGTAGGAGAATATACCCCTACACCCCAGAATTTCCTCATGCACCTAGAATATTCCAAAAATAGAATATTTTAGGGAATCTCACTCAACTCTAAGCCATCTCTTAACAAGTGACCACGGTGGGAGTAGGAGTAGGAGTAGGAGAATCGGACTACTCCCTCTCTCTCAAAATATCATGGCTACAATACTTGTGGGGGCTTAAAAATATATAGTATGGATAGTGGGTAGGTCAAGTATGGCTGACCAACTTGAGGCATAATCTAACTTTTGCTTGTATATCTATCCTTGTTTTGCATCCAACTTCAGTGTAAGCCTAAGTTCCACACCATGCTAATTAGTGGAGTACCCATATCCTTGCATTAGGCCACCAGTATGCTAAACTAATGCCAAACTTTGTTTAGCTTTGTTTTGCATTTTGGTTTTAATATTGGGATGCTAAATACTCTAGGACTATTCCAAGTCACTTTGTACTTCTGTCCTTTTGCTCCTTGGGTTGAACACTCAAGAGTCACTCTATACTTCGATTCTTTCATTCTTTGATTGCAAGCTTAAGAATATAGCTCTATACTTTTATTTAGTGGCCTAAGGCCCTGAAACTTGAGTTCCACTCTGCTATCCTTAGGACATGTGGCATATAGAGGGTTTAGGTTCTACTTTGTGGTTATCCTATGGTAAATCACCATCGGATAAAAGGTGAAAACCACATGCACTACATTTGGTATTAAAGGGAGGTTTTTAGTGAGTATTATCTAATGAAATTAGGCAATTAGTCTTATTGCATATGCAGAGATGAAAATGATGATCTGAGTGAGTACATGTTTGAGTGCTATGACCTTGCAATCATTCCTTAGGTATGGATTTTGGTTATCTTTTGTGCTAGATTATATTGTAGGCAACTAAAGAGAACGACTTGAGAGACGATCTATAAGGGTTTAAATATAAAGGGAAAGGGCCCATGAACTAGAGTGCACCTTTTTTTCCAATCGATTAAGGGTCTTGGGATATTTGAGGTTAAGCGTCCTTGGGTTTGAATAGTATTGGGCTGGGATATAGTATATGAACTTTCACTTAGGCTCATAGAATGGATGTTAGATGTTAAATGTTCCGTTTATACAAGTTTGAGCTTGGGCTCATAAGTGAGGCACATTAGCAATTCAAGGTTACATTTTGAGTTGGCAGAATTAATGTTAGCCTATCGGTGGTTACTATAAGTTGTTCTATGTACCATGGGTAAAAAGTAAACCATTCCTAAGTTTGTTAAGAGTGGCAAATAGGCTAGTTTGTATCTGTTTAGCACGACACTAGTGGATTCTTCTTAGGCATAATTATAAGTGAATCAATTAAGATTGTAGAGATTAGTCTATTGGTTCAAGTAGTCATTGCCATGCTCTTTCATAAACTTTTCATTTGTTATAGCTTGTTAGTTTATCTATTAGTATTTGGAGTAGATTGTTAGATGAAGAAGGTCTGTAGTTGAGGCATTGACATTGTTAACATTTGTGTTAGTGAAAGTGACATTATTATTTTGAGTGATTAGGAATTTTCTTTAGACCTTGATTTTTCATATCATTTTTTTTTGTTAGTGTTTTAGCTTCATATTGGATCTTGAAGGTGATTGAAGAAGAGTGTTAGTGTAATGTAAATATCCAAAAATATGGCCTTTATGATCAAGTTTTGGGTATTCATTTGCATTTTGTAGATATTGATATTGGATTTCAGAAATTTGGGGATGATATTCAATGTTTATGCATATTGTTGGGTCTTGAGAATTAATGTTGAAGTGAACTTATGTGAAGTTATAGGTAGAAGGAAGTTTGTTAAGTTTTGAGAATTTGTATTCCTAGACTGAGTGTCATTCTTTCTTTAGGATGGAAAATTTTTCACAAATTTTCATAAGCTTTTCCAATGGTTAATCTATTAATCATTTTGCCAAAAATCATTCTGTTTTCGTAAGCCAATATAAAGTAGTGGAGTTGATTTTGATTAGCTTAAACCTTAGTATATAATTTGTATGATGCAGTCAGAAAGGGATGTTAACTTTTGGGGTTAAGACAATTGAGTTGGATAGAGTCTAAAGTTGGTGTATGAAAAATGGTTGTTGTGATTTTCTAGAAAGGTGACCTTTATACCTTTCTTCTATAACACTATACTTAGTGGTAGGTTGCATCTTGCATTTCATAGACTCTATGAGAGTAGTGAGCTCTTATTAATCTTAATTTAGTCTTAGTAGCCTTGCATTTTAGCTGAGGATAATGATGTCTAACTTAGTTGTTTGCAATTGAGATGTTAATACCCGTACTATAGCTTTTTCTATCATACCAATATGAGTCTATTTCATGGTTTTCACTTTAGTTTTGGCTAAATGTTAATCATGCATAGCTAGCCTCTTTAAGGTATACTTAGAGTTATTGGCTAAATATATAAGTGAGCTTATTGTAGTTGAATTAGATTCAAGTGGTTATTTAGTTTATACTTGTCCATGAACCTTTATCTGGTACTTGGAGTGTTACCTTCTGTTAAACAAGTATATAACTCAATGACATGAATTTAGTGTTTGAGTTTTATGAAGGCAAGTTGAAGAGTGATTATTGGTTGCTTTGCAACTAGTGATTGCTTATAAACTTCATCAAGGACTACTAACATTTGTTTCATTCAATAATGATTTAATAGTGATAGCCTTGCTTTCCCAGATGGCATTACAGAGGATTGTGTCATGGGTTTGCATGGATTTTCCATGTTAGCATGTTGATTCCATCTCTAACAATATCATTTAAGTATATTTAGTCCATGGTGGTGGATTTTGTTGAGTCTTGGATGTAATGATTCACTCCTTGATGATGTGTTATTTGTAACTAAGTGCTATTGAAAAATTGGTCTTGGATATTGACTAAAGTATCTTTGACTTTGGTTAGTTTGGTTGTTAAAGAGTTTTAAGTGGTGATTCGCTTTTTCTTTCTTTTAGCTTTGTTCTAGTGTTAATGGCATTAAAGTGATGTCTTGTCATAGACATTGTTGATATTAAGAATCAAGTGAAATTATATGTCTCTTCGAAGGATTGATATCTAGATGAGATTGTTTAGTAGGGGTTGATCTTTGGCTTTTCCTTGAAAAATGATTTAATCATAAACTATATTAACTTTACAAAAAGAAGAGTTAGTGATCGATATTGAAGATGTATCAATCACTAATGATTCTTTTTATACTTGTTATAAAGTGAGTTGTCTTGCTATAAAAAATGAATTCATAAAGGATCATTTGATGATCACTTATTGTGCTTGGTTTTTGGATTGATACAAATATACTCTTCATTAGCTTTAGCATTATAAAGTTTGGCTTTTGATGTGTTGAGGAGGATTTTGTATGTTGTACCATGGTTTCTTCTTTGACACTAAAGTTAGTTTATGCAAAACTCATAATCATTATTAAGCGATATTTGCTTCTTTGAGCTTTTAATTCTTTGAGTTTTATGCTCATTATTCCATTTGTTAAAAGTTGTTCGGGAAAGCATTTTGGCTCATTAAGTTTGATATTGATGTTATTTCTTTTGGGTAATACATTTGCGAGCATTTTGCTTGTTATTTGATGATACTTTATGTTCTTTGAGTTATCTTACGTAAGTTGTTTATTATGCTATCTGAAATTTTTGATGGTTAAGTTTTATCATTGAGTTTCCTTAATGATATCTTTGCTATTGAATTTTGTTGGATGGTGAATCTTATGTTTTCCAATTATGATAATCTTGGTGGTTTCTATATTATAATATTGGTTTATCAGATAATAACTTACTTAGAATAATTTTATGTTCTAATCTAAGATTTATTCACTGATAATTAAGTCCCTCAGATATCATTGTCTCTAACTTTGATATTGTCCATATATTGATCTTTGAGTTTGGGCTAGTATAGGTAGACTGGCTTTGGCATTTTGTGTGCATGATGAAATCTTTAGTCATAGGTAGCTACTATCGATTGGTCACATCACCCACCTCTTTCTCGATGTTCCTTATTTCATTTAAGTAGGCATGACCATGTAAACAACTTTAACTGTCTATTTACAGTAATCTATTTAAACCTTATCAATAGTTTTGGTTTCTTTACTCAAGAGGGTTGGGGCCTTTGACTTCTCTTTTTATATCTCTACTACTAAAGGCATATCACACTTTTGTAAGTTAGGTGGCACTTAGAATAACAAGGGTGGCTACTTTTCTGGGTCATTTCCTTGTCAGTGACAGTTGGAAGGTGTTTAAGTTGGTAGCACATTTGTGTTAGACAGAGAAGTTAATTTAACTCATTTAAGTTGATGTATTTTTCATAGTGTGAACATCGTGAACTTTTTCTAGAGTTATTTCCTTGGTAGTGCTCTAGATTGGAGCATGCATTGACAAGGATATTGATTTTCTCTAAGGGGGGGAGAGTGTTGTGAATGTGATTGTGAGTATCGAAAGTTACCTGTTAGTTGTCATGTGGCATGTGGCATATAGAGAGTTTAGGTTATGCTTCATAGTTATCTTATGGTAAATCATTATATAATAAAAGGTGAAAACCACATGCACTACAACAACAAAGTATAACAAATGATGATTGCTTCCATTCTAGATCTCGATGTATACCTTCAAGACTCAAACCAACCTATGGTAAATCCTTTTAGACAAGTCTTTGTGCTCTTTTACCTAATAAACACTGCCAGCAGTGTTGTCCTTGAGATTGATTATCTCATAGAATGCTTTGTGGCAAATGGATTCCTCTGATATGCACTTACACAACTTATCCTCTGTGGTCTTAACTAGATTATATTAACTGGCCCATTGACACTAGTGCATACAATGCTTGACATTCTCTTTGATCTATGGAGAGAGCTGATTAATTGTCCACCATAATTTGAGGACTTGGCAAACTTGCACTAGAAGGAGAGACATTTTTTATATATCATTCCATAAATGTGTAATCTATATATGGAAATATCAAATGCTATACCCAATCAAGCAATTTACCATCTTTGTCACCTTTGCACATAAGACAAAGAACTAGGGCACCAACCACACTAATCAACACATAGCAGCTAAGTTGACTATTTTGCCACTTTTGTAATTCTTGCAAAACAAGACTTTGATAGAACAAAAATGTTCTTTAAAAACATGGAGCAATCATGACATTACATTTGGGACAAAATATTGTTTTAAGCCTTGATCATTGCTACATGTGTGTCAAAGATAATCAAATAAGATGGGAAAATGAGATACATGATGTGATATGATCTCATTTGACATGGCAGAAATAAAAGTCTTGCACTTTGGATTCCTAAAATATCCTACACTTGAAAGAATCTTTGTATGGCTCAGCAAACCTAATAGCAAGCTATAGCCTATTTGTCTTCATGGCAGCAAGTGTGATAGGTATGAAGCAATGGGACAAACCTAAAAACTTGAGAGGGTTTCTCACCATTCTCCACTGCTGACACATTCATCAAGAGTGCGTCCACAAGCAGAGCAAAGCAGGGCAGCAGCAAGGCTATGTTCTCACTCAGCCCCACACTTTTGCCAAGATCAATAGCTGCTTCATTGCGCATTGCAAGAATGAGCAGCCCACACAAAGCATAGTTCTGGGTCTTGTCCAAAACAAGCTATTGCCCAATACGAAGGTTATGAGGAGTCTCTCCACCGCATTCCTGGCTGTGCACAAATGGCTAGTGATGATTATTTTGTGCTCCTGGTTCTGATTTACCCCCTGCCCATAGGAGGATCTTACAGCAAAAAAACTGATACCCACAACAGAGACACATGGGGCTAGCACTGAATCTGCACAAGTAACTCTTATGGTATCAACTGTTCGAGTGTCTAACTTCCCCATAGAAAAAAAAAAACAGGGTGACAGCAACTGGACTGGACAACAAGATTCATGAAGTGACAAAAAGTGATCAAGTTGAGAACCTTCTTTGGAAGTCACTTCTGATGTGCAGCTTGGATATGTACCTTGAGTACATTAGCTAGTGAACATCAGTAGTGCAAGTCTCATTTTCATTTTAAAGTCTAGCTTTTTTCAGAAAAATGATTGGGCTAGCTGATATTTCATTACTAATCCTCATCTTCCACGATACAGGTAGCCCCTGGATGATCCTATGTGAATAAAACTGGAAATGACCTAATCAATCTACTTAACCAAACTTACTTTCATCAATTTCCGACCACTAATTTATTTACTACCTCATTATAATGTGATAACATAAATATCACAACAAAATCTGTACAAATTCATTTTTGTGTGCTCACTTTTAATACTACACTCAATACAAGTTTGATCTTGTGGTAGAGATTTTTGGTATTGCAATTTTTACAATTCTATTTAAACTATCTTTATAACCTTGATTATCAGATCGATATCTCATTGGTTCATTTTGAGAATAATTTACATATTCCATTCTAGCCAAAAAACCTAAACCAAGTTTACACTGGCTAATTAAAATTTAACATTTAAGCATTTAGGGCACCATGACTTACAAGAAGCATAGAGCTTACTCAATAGATGCCTCTGGAGCCAACCATTGTGAGAAAAGACAGTGATTATCATAGTCCATGCATCCTCTCTCAAGCTTGATCCAAATCCCTCTCCTGCACGATGCTGGTCATGAGAGCTGTCCATGAGACAATGTCTCTCTCATGCATGCTTTGGAAGAGCTCCTTGGTGTTCATTTCCTTGAGCTTCACTGCAATTGAGTTCCAAGATACCACATTCCTCTATCAGTATTGCCTTGAATGACACGCCCATGCTGGGCATACACAGTGACCATGGTGTTCCAGGATACTGGATCTCTGTGGGGGAATCTCACAAATAAATCCACTGTCTCGAAGAGCTCCCCTTGTGCATATGTGCCATGGATGGTATTCCATGTCACAATGCTTGGAAGCGGCATTTTCTCGAAGACCATCCTTGCCCTGTTCTGGGCATATCATGATGTTCCATGAGTAGAGATTCCTCTTGCAGGCCATCAAACACTGCCTTGGACTAGACCAACCGGCAGTTGCAAACATTCGGATCAGGAGATCGGTACCGGTGCTGATCCACGCCGGTGATTCTCTGGCTCATGGATCTAGAGGGTGTTGGCATTGACAAGGTGGGATTTTTCAATGCCCTGGATGCGGCAATCTCCAACTTGGCTGATGGTTGAGCAGTTCATATTATTGTGCAAGATAGTGGCTTCTTGGGTGAACAACTTGCTCGTCAACACGTATGGCAAGTGTGGCAGCCTGGCAAATGAGAGAGATGTGTTTGATTCCATGCTGGAGAAGAACTTGGTGTAATGGAACATAGTGCAGTGGAGATGTTCCAGCTGATGATCCTCATGGGTGTCCACTCTCTTGGGATGCAGTCATGGGGGGCTGTTTAGATCCTCGTTCCAGGACGAGTTTGGAGGGAGTCCTTCCATGGATCACTACACTTGTATGGTTGATCTTCTTGGTCGTGTGAGTCACCTGGAGAGGGCCGAAGAGCTCATCCAGTGTATATATTTGTTTCTGTGATCGTGGATGATAGGTTCTTATTCTGGAACTCAAAGGGCAAAAACCGTAACACCAGCTATTCTCGCCACTCACTGGATACCTTTGCCCGTGTCCAATGACCTGAAAACTACTGTGTCCTAAGAAGTTCCCACTATTTTTTAATATGCAGTTCTCATTGTTGAATGTTTTTTTATTAATAATTACTGTTTCCAAGCCATACAACTGTACACATCTAAATTTATAAATGATTTATGTGGTACACTTGTCCAGTCACTTTTGATGGAACTTGTTTGAATTTGTGAGTTAAAGCATTTTTTTGGAGTTTGTGCTGATTAAAACTTTTTATTAAGAATTACTGTTTCCAAGCCATACAATTAGAGAGGTACACTTGTAAAGATATAGATGATTTATGTGGTGCACTTGTCCAGTCACTTTTAAATTCTTTTGCTGATGAAATTTGTTTTAATTTGTGTTCTTTTGGACTTTTGTGCTGATGGAACTTGTTTTAATTTGTGAAATGGGTAAGTGAATTTCCCTAAAGATAAATGAAGCAGCAGAGCATTATAAAATTCTTTTTCTTGAGTATATGCTTTTTTCTTCCATCTCTCTCTATAGTATATTTTCATACCCCCTTCTATGGGGATTACCATCGTCTTCTGTTGGATCAAGCAGAAAAAGTTGGATACTACCTTTCAGAACTTATGATATCTGGAATACCTTTTGAAACAGGTAGAAACACATATGAAGGGTTTACTGTAACTGGAGAATTCAACTATAATGGGATATTATTTCAGATTGGGTTCTATTTTTTCAGTGTCTTCCCTCCACAATGCCCAATAAGTATTGGATCTAATAGATATGTTTCCAACTTGAGAATCCACTCAACACTTGGAGATACTATGGATGAAATTTATGATGAGATTATTAATGCTCGTCCTGCCTATGGATTAGTAGTAATTGTCACTGATATTGGGGTGTTTGGAGTCTCCTATATGATCCGGGGCTATACAAGTTTAGTCACTGGCTCTAATGCAAATCCAAGCTGGATCAATCTTCAATCACTCAATTCAACACAAGGAGACCCACCACATTATAAATTTTGCAACCCTTTCTCAACCATGCTAATTAGTGGTACAAAAAGCACCCCATTTTCAAGGCTTGGTCCTGGGCAGCAAATTGATCTAGGAGGGCATCCACAAATTGGAGTAGTTGCATTGTTCATGGATTACACTTGTAACTTGATCATCCATATATATGCTACTAGTAAGTCACTTTGGAGTTCTAAAACTCAGGGATTTGGGTTTGATTGCTGGGCGCTCATGCAAGAAGATGGAAATTTGGTAGTTTATGGATCACTTGGAATGTCATTTTGGTCAAGCTTTACCTTTTGTGTGCCTTCTCCTGTATGCATTGCTTTATCATTTGTTGCTCTTGGACCCAAATGCAACGTGGGTGTGTATAGGTATGGTGCTCCAGCAGTTGAAGTTTGGTCACCAGGTGAATTCTGCTAGTCCATAAGTTATAAGAATAATGTCCTAACTTCCTAAGTTAATGAATGTGCTAATTTGTTATTGGATAATGAATAATAGGTTTGTTGTTATATTAGGCTTAGGCGCAAGCTCCATATCATCTTAATTGGTGGAGTACCTACATCCTTATATTAAGCCACTTCTATAGTGAAATTGTGCCAAATTTCATTTGGCTTCATGTTGCATGTTAAGTTTCATATTAGGATTTAAAATACTGTAAAGTTGCTCTAAGGTATTTCATAACTTTGTCCCTTCACTCATTAGTTTTAAGTTTTGAAGTTTACCTCCTTTGTTCAACAGTTCAAGGCGTTGAAACTTGAGTGTTGCTCCATTTCCTTGGCACTTATGTCTAAGGGCTAAATTCTACTTTGTGTTCATCCTATGGTAATTTATTATAAGATATAAAGTCAAAATCAAGTGTGCTATAGTGAAGGATCAAATCTTTCATAAAGGTGTTCTAGGTTGTCAACAAAAAATATGTTTTCAAGTGTATACCAAAAAAGGGATTAATTTCTAACTTTATTTATTATAAAAACCTATATTTTAAAGTTGAAACAAATATAGATAATTAGTGATAATTTTTATTTAAATAATATATTTGTGAGTGTCAAAAATATGCATATTCAATTAGTCCAAAAACTTTAGATTATGTACAGGAACAAATGGTCTAAATTGAAACCAATATGACAACTATCAAAATTTATAGTGCATCTAAATTTAGAGTCAAACTCCAAGCCTATTGCATTATGAAATGAGGGTTTAATACGCACTTAAAATCAATAGCTCCTTGTATTTAGCTCATGCACATAAAACAGTGTCAAATAAAGTTTAGCATAATTTTAGCATACCACTATAGAGCTTGGGCTTAGACCTAAGTTAAACATAGAAGAAGAAGCATCATAATTTAGTAGGAGCAAAATTAATATCTTTGGTGGTTGGCCATGGTTTCAATCACTATTCCTACTATACATTTAAAACCCTCCATATGGGGGTTAATTTATCACTATCCTTAGAAATCTCTCAAGGAACACAATGTCCAAACCTAAATCTGTTGTATAGGCAAATCTGCCATCTTTTGCAGTGATGAGGTTTCTAGTTTTCAAGGTGAGAAGGAGTAGATAGTGGCAACTACAGGTTGTGAAGAGCCTTTGGTACACCATAGGAAGTGGTTATAATACACAGGTTTATCTTGCACTAACAGTTGCCCATACAATCGATTTTGTTTTGGACATTATAATCTCTAAGATGATTGCTGAGGATGTTGATGATGAGGATGTGGTTCAAGTAGTGGAGCTTCCAGCTGTCTCAAGTTCTTTCATAGGTGCTTTCTATGAGGAAATGGTCGCAATATACACTTCCCACAGTTGCTAATTTGTCAGATCACACTACAATGGTGGATTGTGAGTAGGCTTCAGAGTTTTCAAATTGCTTGACAGTCTTTCAAGAGCAAGAGGTGGAGGAGAATGTCCTTTTGGCTGAGGTATAAGTGGCAGAGTTGATTTCTGTTAAACAAAGTCCAGCAGCCACATATCCCACATCCAGCTTCTAATATTTCAATTTCCAACATGAAGTTCTTGGCAATTCCTCCAGCTCCAGCAAGGTGCCACCATCCAAAGATTTGTCAGATGACACTCTTGATGTTTCATCACCACAATTGTTTTCTGCAGCAAAGGGCATGAAACTTTCAGCAATTGCCAGGCTTGGGAAGTTACAGATCTTGCTCTCTTCAGTACTTTTGCTGCTCTAGCTCTTCCCAGCAGTAGAATTTAGGTACTCTTCCAACTTGTAGAGTTCATCAATGGCGCAACAATTTCCTAGCTTTGTTAAATAGGGCATTTTATTTACTAGCAAAACACCAAAAAACTAGGCATAGTTTTGTTAAGCACAAAATCATCAAAGAGGAGGGTCTTACTATAGAAGTATCTACAGAAAGGGGGGTTACTATTCATAAATACCTACCTGACCTTCCTTCCATATAAATGCTAGATTTGTGCTTCTTACACCCATCCTCTAGGGTTTCTTTAGTCTCCTCCTCAATGTTGGTCATCCTCTTGAGGGTGTGAGTGTTAACACTTTTTTCTCTTGCTTCTTTCATCTTTTTTTCTTTTTCCTTCTCTACTTATTTAAGTGTTTAGTTTGTGCCTAGAGTTTCCCTTTTCTTTCTTTAGTTTTTCTTTGTCACTTTTCACTTTGTTTGGTTTTTTTTTCTCTATCTTGTGTATCTCTCTTCTAGGCATTTGGTGCATGACTTCTACAGCTTGATCATGGGTTCTCATGTGATAGAGTCTTCCATGCTCCTTCATGGTCACCTGTTGCAGTGTTAGTTCATTGCTGTCTTGTTCTCATGTTCACAACTTAGATTCCATCCCCTCTTTCAAGGAAAAAATGTTTTGAAGCATTGGCTCTATTCAAAATTGTTGCATTTGTCTTTTTTTACTATGTATGTTTAGCTTCATTCCACTATCTTATCCACTCAACCTCACTTTATGGAGGTTAGATGTTCTCTTTAAACTTATTACACCATTCTCATTTATCATGAATGTGATTGCGGGTATTGAAAGTTACCTGTCGATGAATTCTTTTGGATATTGTTTCCTTACAGCTACAACAGCAGGAGGTTGGTATTGTTGGACCCTTTATTTGCTGTAGGGGGTTCCAAATATATAGTAGGGATAGTGGGTAGATCAAGCATGGCTGACCAACCTGAGGCATAATCTAACTCCCATTTGTGTGTTTATCCTTGTTCTACATACAACTTGGGTCCAAACCTAAGTTCCATACCATGTTAACTAATGGAGTACTCAGATCTTCACATTAGACCACTAATATGCTGAAATAGCACAAAACTCCATTTAACTTCATTTTGTATATTAGATTTAGCATTGGGATGCTAGAAGCTCTAAGACTATTCCAAAGTCACATGTTCCTTACCTTCTTGGGTTGTACACTCAAGAGTCACTTTGTTCTCTTGCTCCTTCACTCCTTAAGCTGAAAGCTAAAAGTTATTATGTGCTCCAATTCCTTTACTTTTTAGCTATATATTTAAGAGTTTAGCTTTATACCTTCATTTAGTGGCCCAAGGCCTTGAAATTTAAGTTTTGCTCCATTGCCCTTGCCCTACATGTCCAAGGGTTTGGTTCCACTTTATAATTATCCTATAGTAAATCACAATAGGGCAAAGGGTGAAAACCATGTGCACTATATTTGGTATCAGAGAATGAGTCTCAAGGAGTACTATCCAATCAGATTGGGAAACTAGTCTCATTGTATATGAAAAAATAAAAATGACGATCTAAGTAGGTATACATTTGGTTGTTATGGCTTTATATGCATCCCTTGGATATAAATTTGGATTGAGATGTATTATTTGCATGAGTTGCACTTGGATTCATATATATGGCACATTAGCAGCTTAAGGTTGCCCTTTGAGTTGGCAAAATTAATTCTGGTTTATTATTAATTATTATGAGTTGTTCCATGTTACTGTGGGTAAAGTAAACCTCCTTTGAGTTTGCAAAGAGTGGCAAATAGGCTAGTCCATAGTTGTTTAGCATGGGACTAGTGGATCCTTCCTATACATAATATAAGTGGATCAATTAAGATTATAGGGACTAGTTTAGTGGTTTAAATAGTTATTGCTATGTTCTTTTATAGAATTTCTTAAATTGGACTGAAGGTAATGCAAATACAAGTTTGATGTTTAGTCAAGCTAAGTTCAAAAAGAGAGTTATTAAAGACAAAGGATCAAACATATAAATTATTTTCTATTTCTTGAGAGATGATTGTAACAAGGTGTGATATCATTGCTCATGTTCACATCATACAATCAAAAATCCCTATTTCAATACATATTTATTATTATGGTCTTATAAATGGTGAGTTGTTGTGAAGCACTATACCATTTTGCTTAGGCTTGTTATTGGAAAGCTTAGGTTGCATTATTCAATTCTTTTTTGAGAAAATTTATTATTGCTCCTTGAGTAGTTTGGTGTTGGATTGGTTTTGAATTTGGTCGAAAAGAGAGTGACATAAGTTCATCTATGTTGTGAATATAGTTGGTGTGTTAGGTATTGTAAATATCTATTGGTAGGGTGTGGCATTTATATTGCATTTTATTGAATAAAGTTGGCATTTAATATTCATGTAAACCTTTGAAGTAATAATATGAGCTTGTTTGTGCTATTGTTTGATTGATGATCAAGTTATTATGGTTTTTTATATCATATCAATATGAATGTGGGTAATATGTTTACTAAGTTGCTTGGTCACATGATGATCAATCCCAAAATGGTTGATGGTGATGCTAATCTACTTATACATAGTAGAACTGTAGTAACTTTAATTAGATTTTTAATGGTGATTCATTTTATGCTAAGCTAATGTTAGTACCTTGGTTCCTTGAAGGTTTGCCCATTAGAAAAGCTATAACATTCACTTGCTATAATTTATTAGTGAATTGAAGCTGTGTGGTTAAAGCATTGACAATATTAACACTTATGTTAGTGGAAGTGGTATTATTATGTTGAGTAATAAAGAATTCTCTTTAGAGCTTGATTTTTATATTATTTTTCTTGTTAATGTTTTTGCTTCACATTAGATCTTGAAGGTGATTGAAAAATGTTGTTAGTGCAATATGAATATTTGAAGATATAGTCTTTGTGATCGAGTATTAGATATCCACCTAAGCAAGTGATGCACCCAAGGCTTAGGGTTTAATGAAATTTTGTTTTACGAAGGGAAGTTAGGAATTTGTTGGTTTAGATTCATCTATTGTACTAATTTCTACTTGGTCCTACTTGGTTTTAATATTCACTACACGAGCAACAAAGTGTTAGCCATCCATCCACAGATTCCTAAATTCTCTCCGAATCCCCCTCCATGGGTTAAATTGGACTTAAAGTTTAGCTATACTCTCTGTAAGCACAAGCAATTAAGCATACAAGGCTAAAGCAATGGTGGTCAGATAAACGAGATAAGCTGACAAATTGGAAAGGAAAAAATTGTGGCTTATAATTTGGTATTGAAGCTTTTTCCTCAGTTTTAATGAAGGATAAAAGCGAATTGTTAGGAAATAGCTAAGATAGGGCATAAAAAAACCAAAGTGGTGATAAAACCTTTGTAGCACATTATGGTTTTCACCTTTTATCTTATGGTGATTTACTATAAGATAACCACAAAGCATAACTTAAACCCTTTATATGCCACATGCTACATGCCATGTGTCTCAAGAACAACAAAGTGGAATTTAAGTTTTAGGGTTTTGGACCACTAAATGAAGGGTACGGAGATAAACTCTCAAGTTTGCAACCAAGTAGTGAAGGAACTAAAGCACAGAATGGCTCTTGAGCATTCACTCTAAAGAGCAAAGGGACAGAAGCACAGAGCAACCTGGAACAATCCTAAAGCATTTAGCATCTCAATGCCAGGACCAACATGCAAAACAGAGTCAAACGGAGTTTGGTGTTATTTCAACATACTGGTGGCCTAATGCAAGGATATAGGTACTCCACTAACTAGTATGGTGGGCTTAAACCAAGTTGGATGTAGAATAAGGACAAGCATGCAAGCGTGAGGTATACTATATGTTAGGTTGGTTGGCTATGCTTAACCTACCCACTATCCCTACTTTACATTTGGAACCCCCCTACAGCATGAACCCTTTGGAGGGGATTGAGATGGAACCAAATAAAGTTGGACAAACCAAAGTAGAATCAATCCCTCCAACAGTTCCCAAGTACAAACCAAATCCCCCATTAGTGTTCGAGGGAGTGAATTATTATAAGGTGGTGGAGGATTAGTTTTATGATATAGAGGATTACTTTTGACTGTTGCAATTACTGAGTTTGAAAAAGGTCCTATATGCAAAACCATACTTAACAAATAACATTAAGTCTTGGTGGAGAACAATAAAGGCCAATGAAGGACCAATGGCCACTTGGGAAGTGATGAAGTTGAGGATTCTCATAATTTGTTCCTCCAAATGCTACTTTGCACTTAAGGGATAAGCTAACTAGGTTGAAGCAAATAGGAACCATACAAAAGTATATGAAGGGGTTTATAGCCAAGAGGATCTTTATCACGGACATGAGTGATATGGATGTTTTCCATGCCTTCATATTAGGATTATAGACCTCAGCTCAGGGTAAGGTGATGTGTTGGAATCTGATCAACTACAAAAAAGCATTGGATGTAGTTAAAGTGTATTTTAATGATAACTTGTGAAAGGGGAATATGATAGGGTCGAGGTTCACATTTAGCAAAGGAGCCAAACCAAGGGGGACATATGGCAAAAGGAAATTTAGGAAGAGTTTCTCTAAGAATGAGTCTTTAGGGTTTCAGAAAGGCAAATGCAATGGTCAGTGAGCAAACACATGGGGGAGTCAAACAAAAAAGGACAAACCGATTAATAAGAAGGCCAAATCTGTTGGTAGTGTGGGAAATAGCTTATGCTACAACTGCGGTGAAGCAGGATATTTTCTAAGAGAATGTCCTTACCTAAAGAAGGCCAAAGTTAATAAAGCTTTTAAGTCGGGTGAAGTTCAAATTAAGGTATGTGATTTAGTCTTTAGCTCAAAGTTACTCATTACACAAGCAACTTTGGTAGAGAGTCATTTGCGACAATTACTAGCCCTCCAAGGGAAGCTTGGAGGTAGTTTTGTTAAGATCCTTATTGATACAAGTGCTTCAGATAATTTTGTAGTTGTAGATATAGTTTGGCAAGTCAGACTAATGATGTAGCAGCTAGGTGAACCAAGGACTTTAGAATTTTGTTTAAAGTAGCCAAAGCACCGATGAAGTATTTTGACAAGTGAGAGTCAAAATACAGACATGGAAAGTAGATATGGATTTTATCGTGTTGGACATGGCAGGATTTAATGTGATGTTTAGGATGGATTGGTTCAATCGGTTTGTGATAGCCTTGCATGGACAAAGTAAGAACCTAGTGGTTTTGGCAAATGTCTAAGATGAACAATTTAAGGTGGAGGCTTAGGATCTAAAGATAGTGCAATGTAAGGCCAAAGACTCTTATTTGAACTTGGTGTCCATAAAATGACAACTTAGTAAAGAAATCAAGGCATATTTTTGTGCTTACTTTTAGTGGGGATGTGAGACACAAAATCCCTAGGCCCCAAAGTGGAGCCGGAAGGGTGCCACGTGGTAGTGGCTGAAGCGAAAGCCAAACGAGCGTAACACATTTGGACTAAAAGCTCCGACTTGAAAGGTCGAGAGCGGGAGTGGAACTCCTAACAAAGTGCTCAAGGAATGAGCACGAAGCGAGTAATAAGCAAGGCTCTAAAAAGGGACCTAAAAGGACCAACACATGACACGTGGAAGAATCCAAGATGGACCCAAGATGGAGTCCGAGATGGAGTTCGAGATGGACCGAGATGGAGTCCGAGATGGAGTCTGAGATGGATCCGAAATGGAGTCCGAGATGGAGTCTGAGATGGACCGAGACGAAGTCCGAGATGGACCGAGACGGAGTCTGAGATGGAGTCCGAGATGGACCGAGACGGAGTCCGAGATGGAATATGAGATGGACCAAGACAGAGTCCGAGATGGAGTCCGAGATGGACCGAGACGGAGTCCGAGATGGAGGCCGTGATGGACCGAGACAGAGTCCGAGATAGAGTCCGAGATGGAGTCCGAGATGGAGTCTGAGATGGACCGAGACGGAGTCCGAGATGGAGTCCAAGATGGAATCTGAGATGGAGTCTGAGGTCAAGACCAAGACTGGAACCGAGATCGAGATCGGGACCGAGACTGAGACCGAGACCGAGATCAAGACCGAGACCGAGACCGAGGCCAAGGCTGAGACCGAGCCCAAGTCTGAGTCCGAGTCCGAGCCCAAGCCTGAGTCTGAGTCCGAGTCCGAGTTCGAGTTTGAGAGGGTGAAAGCCCTAAGCGTTTGTCTCCCAGACCCTGGGGGGTTTGGTGAGCTCCAAAAGTATAGTAAGGGGGAGGACTGTAGTGGAGCTAGTTTGGCCAGAAAAGGCCAGTTTGGCCCAGGGAGGCTATACTCAGTGTTGGGTGATGAGCTGCCCACTGGGAAGTCCAAGACTAGAGTGAACACGGACTGACAAGCGGGGTAGCTTGGTGAAGTGTTCAAGAGCCGGCGGGAGATCGACTGGCTGATGCTCCTAATCCAAGTGTGGGTGACATTACCTACTTGGATACCAGGCGTGGCTCAACAGAACCTTGCTCTAAGCCCATGGTTAGAGCACCTAAAGGCGGAAGGTGGGGAGAGTACCCATGAGGGCCGTGTAGGGCCATAGTGTTTCGAAATGTTGTCCCAAAGTCCCAGACTATGGAAAGGAAGAGGAGTAGCCCTCTGGTGTGGTGACCAAGGACATAGTCACACAGTGAGGAAGTCCTAGAGGACAGTGAGACTTAGTGGTCGGGCCCGTGGGCCTTGATCCAGTGAAAGTGTTGGCAAACACAGCCAAGGATAGAAAGGGACTTGGTGGGGACCGGAACGAAGATATTGGGGAAGGCTATTCCCCATGTCTGTGGGCATCCTAAGGATGCTAAGGAGTGGATCTGGGATGATCACTCATGGACGGATGACCTAGTCTTTGAGAGACGGGACTGCAATGTAGGTGGTGTCAGACCACCGATGTGACTAAGGTGAATAGGTATGGCCTTATCATAATGGGTTGATATGTCAGTGGTACTTTGGGGTGTCAGTTATGGGATCGAACACGTGGAGCACTTGGACCAAGTGCAATGGTTGAGTGGCATAGATGCCATTCTTGGGGCTAGCAAGTCCTTAAGTCCAAAATAGGACTTATGGAGGTTGTGAGTGAGACTCCTCTAAGTGGTCAGAGGTGTAGTTAAGTAACTAAAGTAGAATGAAAAATTTAGTCGCTTACAATTTGGTATCGGAGTTGTTCCTTAGTCCGACTTTTATTGGTGCTCAAGTATATTACCACTAGAGTTGGCATTGGAAGGTCCTAGGAGTGGGCCTATCCTTGAGGAGTAGCATGTCAAGAGGACATGGCTCTCCACTCAAGTTTATACGTGAACTTGGGCGTGATATGGTGGATAAAAAAGGGGCCAGTAAGGGAATGACTTTGGGATCTTGGGAACAGTATAAGGGTTTCCTCATAGAGTTGAGGATGTGATACAGATGAGTGTTTGACGTAGCCAACTGGCTAATGTAGTTGTGGTAAACAACTATAGTTGGGATCACGGGAAAGATGCAGACTCCAAAACAATAAAGGAGTCACAAGATTACCCTTATATAGTTGAGGCTGGTACTTATAAATTTGAGACCGGAATTGTTGACCGTGGGACGTCAAATACAGAAGAGGACACCAGTCCTTGAAAAGGTAACTGGGGCTACCTCTAATAAATGCTGGAACAATCCAAGGAGTTGGGGGTGTACTTAAAGATGAGTTGTTATTCTCATCACATGGACAAGTAGTCCTAAGGGGCAAAAGTTAGCCCCAAGAAAATCATCAAGTGTCAGAGTAACACTTGCAAAAATTGTCCTTGTGAGTAGGACATGAATACAAGAAGTTGTATTCCAGTGAGTTGGCACCTCTAAGACTGAGACCTCGCAAGTTGTTGGATTAGCAAAGTCCAAAATGCTGGATGACTCAAGCGGAGTCAGGGAATGGTCCTAAGGGATTGGTTGGAGCATTTGGACTAAGGTGTATGGTGCCCCATGAGGTATGGGGAGGATCATAAGATCCAAGTATGAGAACAGTAGGTATCTCATTGATGGCAGAATGTGCCATACTAAAGTTGTGAGAAAGATGTTCTCAGAAGAAAGCAACTTTGGCCCAGAGTTGGGTGCAAACACTATGGTGCGGTGCTAACGGATAGTTAGAATGAGGAACAACTATATTAGTCTTGGCAAAAACCTAGACACTAATAAGTAGTGTCATAAGGGTAAGCTCTTGGGGCCGATGGTGTGGAGACACCAAATGTGCCAAAGTGTGATACCTTGAGGTTATGATGGTGGGTTCATAAGAACCCCTTGCTAAGGGAATCCCAACGGAAGCGTGAATGGCATGGCCTAAGCTGGTAGGCATGCGGTTGGAGTGTGGTGACCCAGATAATGATGGAAGTGTGGAAGCACCAAACAATGAGTTATAGGACTTGACAACTATGAGGCAACTAAGCAAGAGGTGTAAGATAATTGGTTAAATGGGTAGAAGGTAGCTACCAAGACTTCTTAATGGCATAAGGAAGTTAGATATACCTTTACAGGGGATAAATTGCTTATGTTGCGATATAGTAAGTCAATGTCATAAACGAGAATGCTCATTGTCAAGAGGCCATCATTGGGACACCCAAACACTCTAAAACACCAGGAGGTGGTGTTTCGTGTCGCAAGGGCAATAGATAAGGCCCAAGGGACTAAGTCCCTAGCGGATGATGGACCGTAGGTGATATCCAAATGTCCAAAGTTGTGGAGATAGAAGAAGACTGTCTACCTGAATTGGACAAAGCCAAAAATGGAATTTTGGCAAGGCTAGTGATGGGCATGTAAAGGCCCATAAGCAGCAACGTTAATCCTGATGTGTGGGATTATAAGTTGAGCATGCCCAAGATTGAGGAACCACTCCCTAGGCTATCGGGTAAATTCATCCCTAAAAATACTTGCTAAGGCATAGTAAAATGTGCAAAGCTATCCTTCTAGTCTGGAGGAGAATAACCAAAGGAAACATATGGGGCCAAAAAATAAGTAGTATTGGGATGGAACTGAACCATAGAAATTGAAGGGCATATCCAACGGTGGTTATGCAAGTTGGGAGTGGAGAATCAAGAGGGTGCTTGAGGATGTTGTTGCTAGCAACCGTGATGCCATGGAGAGTCTAAAATATGGAATTGTCCATGTTAGACTATATGGCAACTATAAAGCTTGCGAAAAGGGAAGCCTTAGCAAGCTAAGGGATAGAGTTCCTTCAATGTTCCCAAAGACGATTCTAGGTAGCTTAGTACTTAGAAAGGCCAAGTGTAAATGGTTCATGGAACGCGCAAAATCAGAGTGGCGCAGCAGAAGCGTGGTCTTGAAGTTTGCCATGAGGCAAGGCTATCAAGGTTAGGGAAGTAGTTCCCGAGTGTTCAAAGAGAGGGCTTTGAACGAAAGTCGATAGTCAAGGACTTTCACGCTTATGCAGGAACCATGTTACAAAGGTCGGAGGACTGGCCAAGCGAGATTGGCAAGTCGGGGGAACAAATACCCTAGTTGAAGGTGATAACTTCAAAAAGGGTGGGCCATGGGGCTAAGCATGGAGGAGTCCATGCATGATCACAGACTTGTCAAGTGAGAGGACTTGGCAGTGTGGAGGAACTAAGTTCCTAAGCTGTGATCTGTAGCGTGCTTTAAGTATAAGTTGGTGCCCTGGGGGACGATCGCTTTGGGCTTTCACCCAACTACCTGTATTAGAATTCGGACTCGGACTCGGGCTCGAACTCGAACTCGGACTCGGTCTCAGTCCCGGTTTTGGACTCAGCCTCGGTCTCGGTCTCAGTTTCAGCCTTGGTCTCGGTCTCGGTCTCAGGTCCATCTCGGACTCCATCTCGGGTCCATCTCGGTATCCATCTCGGGTCCATCTCAGACTCCATTTCGGACTCCATCTCGGGTCCATCTCAGACTCCATCTCGGATCCATCTCGAACTCTAACTTGAACGCTTTGGTGCAAGTGGCACCAAGGTCGTGGTGAGTGAGATGGGGACACCTAATCTCAGTTGCTATGAACCCTTGGCCGTAAGGGCTAACT
>NW_003314312.1:611509-631140 GCF_000143415.4 Selaginella moellendorffii
GGCCTAGGTGCCAAGGATGGAAATGGTAACACGTGCGGGTGTTACTTTATGAAAGGGTTTACCGTTCGATGAGGACATCGAACTTCGTCTATGGGTGGTGGAGTTGTGAGACACAAAATCCCTAGGCCCCAAAGTGGAGCCAAAGGGGTGCCACGTGGTAGTGGCCAAAGCGAAAGCCAAACGAGCGTAACACGTTTGGACTAAAAGCTCCGCCTTGAAAGGTCGAGAGCGGGAGTGGAACTCCCAACAAAGTGCTCGAGGAACAAGCACAAAGAGAGCAATAAGCGAGGCTCCAAAAAGGGACCCAAAAGGACCAACGCATGACACGTGGAAGTGTTCGAGATGGACCCGAGTTGGAGTCCGAAGTGGAGTCCGAGAAGGACCCCGAGATGGAGTCTGAGGTAGAGTCCGAGGTGGAGTCCGAGGTGGACCCGAGATGGACCCAAGATGGAGTCCGAGATGGAGTCTAAGATGGACCCGAGATGGAGTCCGAGATGGAGTCCGAGATGGGCTCGAGATGGACCCGAGATGGGACCCGAGATGGACCCGAGATGGAGTCCAAGATGGAGTCCGAGAAGGACCCGAGATGGAGTCCGAGGTGGAGTCCGAGTCCGAGGCCGAGACCGAGCCCAAGTCCGAGTCCGAGTTCGAGCCCGAGTCCGAGTCCGAGTCCGAGTCCAAGTCTGAGTTCGAGTCCGAGCCCAAGTCCGAGTTCGAGTCCGAGCCCAAGTCCGAGTTCGAGTCCGAGTCCAAGTCCGAGTTCGAGTTCGAGTCTGAGAGGGTGAAAGCCCAAAGCGTTCGTCTCCTAGACCCTAGGGGGTTTGGTGAGCTCCAAAAGTATAGTAAGGGGGAGGACTGTAGTGGAGCCAGTTTAGCTAGAAAAGGCTAATTTGGCCCAGGGAGGCTGTACCCAGTGTTGGGTGATGAGCTACCCACTGGGAAGTCCAAGACTAGAGTGAACACGGACCGACAAGCGAGTTAGCTTAATGAAGTGTTCAAGAGCTGGCTCTAGTTCCCCCGGGAGATCGACTGGCTGATGCTCCCAGTCCAAGTGTGGGTGTTAGTGTTGGGAACCCCTACAATATTGAGATTGGTCCCTTAATATTTGCTATATGATAGCTTACTGTGACTGCCAAACACCTGTGTTCCATGAGTTGTTCCAAGTACCGTGGGTGAAAGTAAACCTTCCCTAGGTTTGTTATGAGTGGCAAATAAGCTGGTTTGTAGCTGTTTAGCACAACACTAGTGGATCCTTCCTAGGCATGATTATAAGTGGATTAATCAAGACTGTAGAGATTAATCTATTGATTCAAGTAGTCATTGCCGTACTCTCTCATAAACTATTTTTAGATTGGACTGAAGGCAGTGCAAAAACAAACTTGAGGTTTAGTAAAAAATGAAACCGAAAAGAGAGTAATTGGGAATGAAGGATCAAATACATAAATCATTTTTTCTTCTTGGAGAAATGATTTACAACGAGATGTGACTCATTGCTCGTATTCATGGTATGCAATCAAGAGTCCCTATCTTGGTGCATATTAGAAATGATGGTCTTACACATTGTGAGTCATGGGATGGATAGCAGTGAAGCGCTATATCATTTTGTCTAGGCTTGCTATTGAAAACTCAGGTTGCAATACTCAATTCTTCTCCGGGGAACCTTGCTATTGCTTTTTGAGTAACTTGGTGTTGAATTAGTGTTGAGTTTGGTCAAAAAGAGAGTAGTATGAACTTGTCCTTGTTGTGAACAAAAGTTAGTGGTGTTGAGTGTTGTAAGTCTCTATTAGTGGGTATGGCATTTATGTTGCATTTTGTCGAATTGAGTTAACACTTGATAGTCACATAAATTTAAGTAATGATATAGGCATTGCTCATGGTGCTACTCAATTGATGATCAAGTCATTGTGATTTTATATCATAGCTATGTGTTAATGAGTAATGTATTTACGAAGTTTCTTGGTCAACCCCAATGTAGTTGATGGTGAAGCTAGTCTACTTACACGTAATAGCATTATAGTAGTTTTGATTGGATTCTTGATGGTGGTCTATTATACTAAGCTTAAGTTGGTTCCTTAGTTCCTTGAGTTTTCCCATTATGGTGTTAGAAAAGGGTGGTAGTATTCATTTGCTATAACTCGTTAGTTGATCCGTTAGCACTTAAAGTAGATTGTTGAATGGAAAAGATGTGTAGTTGAGGCATTGATATCACTAGCAATATATTATGATATATATTATTATAAATAATATATTATATTATCTCGATCACTAATGATGTCCTCCGGCAAATCAAAATCAGGAAAAACCTTCAAGTAATAAGACGAGATCACCCACCTTATATTATATTATATTATGCTGGTCCATATGAAGTGTTGGAGTGCATTGGTAAATCGGCTTATCGAGTGCTGCTGCCAGCTAGGGTGAAAATTCATCCGGTATTTTATGTTAGCTAGTTGAAAGGTGTACTATCTTGGAGTGACGGGCCCAATGCCTCCTTGATGTATACGGCTATGGAAGATGGACCAGGAGCTTGAGCAGGATTCCCCAGAAAGGGTGATCACCGGCACAACTCATCCTTGGGACAAGGACTTTGTTGGGGGGGAAGAATTGTTAGGCGCCAGCTTTGACTATGTGGTTAACGTTGGTCAAAGGGAGGCTCAAGGGTATATTAAGGCATGTTAGGGTAAGGGACTTAACCTACCCTAGGGCTCACAGGGGAGTGGCGGCGCAGTGGAGCTTTTGAGGTAGCTCGGGGGTGGTTGGGTGGTGAGGAACCTCAAGAGGTGGTGTAGTATAGTTTAAGGCAACTAGATCTTTGTCTTTTTGCGCCGGATCATAACATTTAGCATAGTCTAGGGCAACTAGATCTTTGTCTTTTTGCGCCGGATCATAATATTTAGCGTAGTCTAGGGCAACTAGATCTTTGTCTTTTTGCGCCGGATCATAACATTGGTATCAGAGGAATAATACCTATATTAGGAAAAATAATAATATATAATAATATAATATAATATAATACCTAATAATAGCCAAGGACAGTGGGATCTACATTTTCTGTTGGTGCAATTTGCTTACAACAATAGCCAACACAGTGAACCAAGCTAAGTCCTTACTTTGCCATGTTTGTAAGACATCCTCGAACAATGGTGGAGTTGGGATTGCATTTGAGTAAGGACGTTCAAGATAAACTTGATTTTGAAAACCAAAATCATTATATTATATTATATTATATTATCTTGAGGATATCAGCCTTCCTCAAGTATTGTAAATCATGCGAGCTTTGTCAGCGGGTTAAGGTGCCACGGGAGAAGCCAGGGGGACTTTTGCAACCTTTACCTATTCCTCAGAGCCGTTGGTGTAGTATCTCTATGGACTTCATCACTTGTTTGCCATGAACACAGAGGCAAAAGGAGCAAGTATGGGTCATAGTGAATCGGTTGACGAAGTATGTGCGGTTGTTGGCTCTTCGAAAGATTGTCATTGCCTCAAACTTGGCTGCAGTTTACTTGGAGAAGGTTTTTCCTGATTTTGATTTGCCGGAGGACATCATTAGTGATCAAGATTTAAAGTTCACCAGCGCCGCCGCTCCGCTGTGAGCCCTAGGGTAGGTTAAGTCCCTTACCCTAACATGCCTTAATATACCCTTGAGCCTCCCTTTGACCGACGTTGACCGCGTAGTCAAAGCTGGCACCTAACAATTCTTCCCCCCCAACAAAGTCCTTGTCCCAAGGACGAGTTGTACTGGTGATCACCCTTTCTGGGGAATCCTGCTCAAGCTCCTGGTCCATCTTCCACAGCCGTATACATCAAGGAGGCATTGGGCCCGTCACTCCGAGATAGTACACCTTTCAACTGGCTGACATAAAATACCAGATGAATTTTCACCCCAGCTGGCAGCCGCACCCGATAAGCCGCTTTACCAATGCACTCCAGCACTTCATATGGACCAGCATATCGATGGGATTATATTATATTAATCCTTTTGCCTTTGTGTTCATGGCAAACAAGTGATGAAGTCCATAGAGATACTACACCAACGGCTCTGAGGAATAGGTAAAGGTTGCAAAAGTCCCCCCGGCTTCTCCCGTGGCACCTTAACCCGCTGACAAAGCTCGCATGATTTACAATACTTGAGGATATCAGCCTTCATATTCCTCCAATAAAAGTTGCGCTTAATCAACTCATACGTCTTCTTCCCCCCAAAATGACTGGCCTCTGGACGATCATGATAGTGGAATAAAACTTGAGTAATTAACGCATCCACCTATGGCAAATATACACGGCCATTGTAGTAGAGAATCCCATCCACCAATGAGAAAGGGGCTTCCATCTGGGCTCGCAAAGAGGCCACCTCAGCATCCTGAGCCTAAGCATGCTCAACCAACTACCCAAACTTGCTGACCACCTTACTCAAATGATAACAAAATCGTGTTCGTAACGTCGTCACATGACGAACACGAGATAAAGCATCCGCCACCACATTTGATTTTCCGGGACGATGCTCAAAAGGAAACTCCCCAAACTCCATGAGTTTGACCATCCAACGAGCTTGCCTAGTGTTCAACTCCTTCTGTGTGAAAAGATACACAAGTGGTTTGTGATCTGTCAACACCACGAACACTGCACCATAAAGATAGTGCCGCCACGTCCGCAAAGCATGAACAATAGAGAGTAACTCTTGCTCATATGTGGAATAGCGTTGCTCCGCGGAATTCAAAGTTCAACTCTCATATGCAATAGGCTGTCCCTCTTGCATGAGAACTCCTCCTAGTGCATAACCACTCACATCACATGTCACCTCGTAAGGTTTCAATGGATCAGCAATGCGAAGCACTGGAGTTTCGCTCAACAATTGTTTCAGCGCCACAAAACTCTCCTCTTGTGGCTTCTTCCACTTGAATGGCACATTCTTGCGTAACAACTGCGTCAAAGGAATAGCCACCTCTGCAAACTTATGCTGGAAACGTCGGTAGTAACTAGCCATACCACGAAAATTGCGCAACTCGGCCACTGTAGTCGGTGTAGGCCAGTTTTCCACCACAGCCACCTTCCTTGGATCTGTCTTGACACCCTTAGATGTCATAATATGGCCTAGATATTCCACCTCCGACTTTGCAAATTCACATTTGCTCTTCTTCACATAAAGTTTGCTGTCTTGAAGTAACAAAAGAACTTTGCGCAAATGCACCCTATGCTCCTCCATATTCTTGCTAAAAACAAGAATATCGTCTAAGAAAATCTCCACAAACTCATGAAGATAACGCCCAAATACCTCCGTCATCAACCGAGTAAATGTGGCCGGTGCATTCGTCAAACCAAATGGCATAACTGTAAACTCAAAATGTCCGAAGCTTGTGTTGAATGCCGTCTTGGAGATAGATGCATCATCCATTGCAATCTGATGATATCCACTCCTCAGATCAATCTTGGTAAACACTCGTGCTTCACCAAGCTTGTCCAGGATATCATCCACATGTGGCATCGGCATCTTATCCTTCACTGTCTTCTTGTTTAAAGCACGGTAGTCAATACACATCCGCATTGAACCGTCCTTCTTCTTCACAAGCAAGACCGGAGCACCAAAAAAAGACTTACTTGGCTGAATAAATCCAAACTCAAGTAACTCCTGGACTTGTCGTTGAACTTCTTGCTCCTCCACATAACTTAACTGAAATGGACGCCGATAAATTGGCTGCGTCCCCGGCTCCAATGTAATCCCATGCTCCACACCTCGTAATGGAGGCAATTCATGAGGAAGTTCAGATGGAAAAACATCAGAAAACTCATCAAGTACATCCCGTACTGCTACTTCTCCCCCACACATGCCTTGGTCCCCCAAGTCACGAACAAACAGCAAGTAACTTGAAAGTGCTTTTCCATTACGACAAGCCCGCTTCAAAGATGTAGCAGAGAGCATAACAATTGGTGGTTGAACACCCTCGCCAAACCACACATCTTTAATGCCACCATACTCCAGCAAGATACGCTTAATGCTCCACTTTATCTCTGGATCCACCTTCACCAACCATGGCATCCCAAGAATAAGATCCACACGATGGATATCTGCGAGATAAAAAGTCTCCACAAGTGTGGTTTTGCCAACCAACACTTCCAGCCCCTCGACACAAGCATCAAAATGCTGAGCAGAGGTACTTCCACTGTGTATGGAAGAACTCCACGTGTGTTCAGGCGATGCTTCGCAACAAACTTTGCCGAAACAAAGTTGTCATTGCTCCTACTATCCAGTAAAATCTGCACTGGATCGCCACGAAACACGCCCTCCAGCATTAAAGCTGATTCACGCGTATCCTCGAGCTCCATCTTGTTCCACACACAGTTGAATTGACAAGCAACGATTGAAAGTCTCTTCCTCTGACCGGAATGGTCGTTCTCGTCATCCTCACACTGTAAAGCTTGCAACTTTTTAGTATCTGACTTACCATGAGAAGATGATTGGCCATTCTTCTTGTCCTGCTGCTTGTTCTTCAACTGCGGACAATCAGCCTTGTAGTGTCCAAGTTCGCCGCAATGATGACAACCCTGTCTATAATTCTTCACAAAGAACTTCTGCTTCTTGGACCCCTTTGCATCTGAAGTAGTCACCACCGACTTCAACTTGTGATGCTTGTTCCCATCCTTGTGTCCACGGCGATCATCACGACGATTCTCGACAGAAGGACTCCGCGAACGCTTGCGAGACTTGTGCTTGTCATTGTCAAGTCGACGAGCCGCATCAAAGAGCTCCTCCAAACTCTTTGTAGGCTGAGAATGACGCAAGTGTTGCCGCATGCTCTCACTATGTAGACCATCAATGAAGTAGGACTTGTTCTGATCTGGATCCTTCGTTAGAACACAACTAATCAAGCGAGTAAGCTTCTCGATATAATCCCCAAGCGTCATTTTCCCTTGCTGGAAATGGTGAAGTTCTATACGAACATTCTCCATGTCGTAATGAGGGGCAAAACGTAAATGGAAAGCAGCCTCAAACTCATCCATGGTAGACACTGGTGGTTTCTTATTCGCAACACAGGACTCCTCAAGCCAATTCCACCATCGAAGACCCGCATCACGCAAAACCATCGGAATAGCCACTAAAGCCTCTGCATCTGGAGTTCCTCTAGCAGCCAAGAACTTCTTCACATTGGCTAGCCAAGCGAGACACTCGTCCACACCACCATCACCGGAAAAGGTTGGAATCTTGAGTCGATCTACCAAAGAAGGCTTACTTGGAGCGCTACCCCATCCAGCCTCGAGTGCCTCAACACGCCCACGCATGGTATCCATCATGCCATGCATCTCGTCTTGCATCTCTTGCTGATTTTTATTAAGGGCTCGCAGCTCATGAACCACATCTTGAATGGTCCAAATCTCTGCAGCTTCATCGGCACCATCGTCGGCACCACCATCGACAATAGGATTCCAGCGTTCAGCTTGGTCGGCCATCGCAACCAACTCCTCTGATACCAATGTTATGATCTGGCGCTTCGGACATTTTGAGTTTACAGTTATGCCATTTGGTTTGACGAATGCACCGGCCACATTTACTTGGTTGATGACGGAGGTATTTGGGCGTTATCTTCATGAGTTTGTGGAGATTTTCTTGGACGATATTCTTGTTTTTAGCAAGAATATGGAGGAGCATAGGGTGCATTTCAAGGTTCTTTTGCTACTTCGCGACAACAAACTTTATGCGAAGAAGAGCAAATGTGAATTTGCAAAGTCGGAGGTGGAATATCTAGGCCATATTGTGACATCTAAGGGTGTCAAGACGGATCCAAGGAAGGTGGCTGTGGTGGAAAATTGGCCTACACCGACTACTGTGGCTGAGTTGCGCAATTTTCGTGGTATGGCTAGTTACTACCGACGTTTCCAGCATAAGTTTGCAGAGATGGCTATTCCTTTGACGCGGTTGTTATGCAAGAATGTGCCATTCAAGTGGAAGAAGCCACAAGAGGAGAGTTTTGTGGCGCTGAAACGATTGTTGAGCGAGACTCCAGTGCTTCGCATTGCTGATCCATCGAAACCTTACGAGGTGACTTGCAATGCGAGTGGTTATACACTGGGAGGAGTTCTCATGCAAGAGGGACAGCCTATTGCATATGAGAGTTGAACTTTGAATTCCACGGAGCAACGCTATTCCACATATGAGCAAGAGTTACTCTCTATTGTTCATGCTTTGCGGACGTGGCGGCACTATCTTTATGGTGCAGTGTTCGTGGTGTTGACAGATCACAAACCACTTGTGTATCTTTTCACACAGAAGGAGTTGAACACTAGGCAAGCTCGTTGGATGGTCAAACTCATGGAGTTTGGGGAGTTTCCTTTTGAGCATCGTCCGGGAAAATCAAATGTGGTGGCGGATGCTTTATCTCGTGTTCGTCATGTGACGACGTTACGAACACGATTTTGTTATCATTTGAGTAAGGTGGTCAGTGAGTTTGGGCAGTTGGTTGAGCATGCTCAGGCTCAGGATGCTGAGGTGGCCTTTTTGCGAGCCCAGATGGAAGCCCCTTTCTCATTGGTGGATGGGATTCTCTACTATAATGGCTGTGTATATTTGCCACAGGTGGATGCATTAATTACTCAAGTTTTATTCCACTATCATGATCGTCCAGAGGCCGGTCATTTTGGGGGGAAGAAGACGTATGAGTTGATTAAGCGCAACTTTTATTGGAGGAATATGAAGGCTGATATCCTCAAGTATTGTAAATCATACGAGCTTTGTCAGCGGGTTAAGGTGTCACGCATTAATATTTCGATTATCATATTATATTATTCTCTTTTTTTAGTAGAGATGACATTATCATGTTGAGTGATGAGGAATTTTCCTTAAACCTTGATTTTTCAAGTCATTTTTTTTGTTAGTATTTTGGCTTCATATTGAATCTTGTTGAAGAAGAGTGTTAGTGCAATATGGATATCCGAAGATATGGTCTTTGTGATCAAGCCTTGGATATTCATTTTGCATTTTGCGGATATCAGTGTTGGATTTTGGAAAATGGGCAAAAGATGTTTGAGGCTTAAGCATATTATGGGTCTTGAGAATTTGTGTTGAGGTGAACCTATGTGAAGTTGTTGGTAGAAGGAAGTTGGTTGAGTTTTGAAAGTTTGTATTCCTGGACTGAGAGTCATTCTTTCTTTAGGATGGAAAGTTTTCCACAAATATTCTTAGGCTTTTCCAATGGGTGATCTGTTGATCACTTTGCTTGAAAACCATTTCTTTTCATAAACCAGTACAAACTAAGTGAAGGGGTTGGAGTTGACTGTGGTTAGCCTAAACCTTAATAGGTAGTTTATATGATACGGCCCAAAAGGGATACTGACTTTTGCTGCTAAGGCAACTGAGTTGGATAGAATCTGGAGTTGGCATAGAAAAGTGGCTGTTGCACTTTTCCAGAAAAGTGACCCTTGTGCCTTTCTTCTATAGCATTATGCTTAGTGGTAGGTTATACCTTGCATTTCATTAAACTCTATGAGAGTAGTGAGCTTTTACTGATCTTGACTTAGTCTTGGTGGCCTTGCATCTTGGCTGAAGATAGTGATGTCCAACTTAGTTGTTTGAGGTTGAGATGTTGGTACCCATACTATAGCTTTGCCTATGAAGAGGTTGTGTACCGATATGAGTTTATCTTATGGTCTTCACTTTAGTTTCGACTTAATGTTGATCATGTATAGCTAGCCTCTTCAAGGCATGCTCGGAGCTATTGGCTAAACGTGTTGGTGAGTTTATTGAGGCTGAGTTGGATTTAAGTAGTCATTTAGTTTATGCTTGTCCATGAATCTTTATCTCATATCTGGGGTATTATGTTCATATTGGAGAAGTATATATCTTGATGACATGAGTTTAGTGTTCGGGTCTTGTGAAGGCAAGTTGAAGGGTGATTGTTAGTTGCTTTACGACTAGTGATTACTTGTAAACTTCGTCGAGAACTATTGACACTTGCTTCACTTGATGATGATTTAGCAGTGATTGACTTGCTTTACTAGATGGTGTTGAGGAGGATCGTGTCGTGGCTTGCATGGTTTTTCCCTATTGGCATGTCGACTCTACCTCTATCGATATCATTTGATTACGTTTAGTCCATGGTATTAGATTTTATTGAGTCTTGGATGTGGTGATTCACTCTTTGATGATGTGTTATCTATAACTAAGTATTGTTGAAGAACTAATCTTGGATACTAAGTATAGTATCCTCGACTTTGGTTAACTTAGTTGTTAGAGAGCTTTGAGTGGTGATTCACTCTTGCTTTCTTCTAGCTTTGTTCTAGTGTTGATGGCATTGAAGTGATGCCTTGTCGTTGACATTGTTGATGTTAAGATTCAAGTGAGATGAAATGTCTTTTTATAGGATTGATATTGAGTTTTATTAGTTTTGATGAAAATAATGTTGATGATTTGGCTATGGCTTTGTGTTATTGGCATTCGTGCATTATTAGTTAGCAACTATGACATTCAAATGAATTGAGTGGCAAGTTGAGTTAATTGTGTTCTAGACAAGATTGTTTAGTCGTGGTTGAGCTTTGCCTTTTCCTTGAAAATTGATTCAATCGTGAACTATACTAACTTTATAGGAAGAAGAGTTAGTGATTGATATTGGAATGCTTGAATCCTTATTAGATTTTTTAGGGCGTGGCCATTGAGAGAGTGAGAGAGAGAGAGAGAGAATATTCTAGTCTTGAAAATATTCCCTATCTTCCTTGTATAAAACCCTTGCCCCATAAGGGCAAGGGGGGGGCATTTTGTTGCTGAAGGAGCACTTTGTACTCCTTGAACTCCACTAAGGCAGACTTAACTGTAGCAAGCATCTTTTCAGCGACTAACTGTGATGCTATGATATGGGCAGAAGCATAGGGACAAGCTGCTAGGGGTCTCTAGAAGAGCTCCTTGGTGAAGGAGACATCGAGTTCATGGAACATCTTTGACTTAAGCTCTATAACATGTGTGTAGGCATTATGGCATCATTGGTGGCAGTGCTTAGCGACTTTCTTTTGGAGCCCAGGCTTGAGGCCTTGTACAAAGGCTGACACTCTAATAGATTCCTCTTCTATGGCTCTCTTATCAAGGTAGATCTTCTAAAATGCTTTGAATCGTGTTGTATAATCAAAGACAAACTCATTCACACCTTGCCAAAACTGGAACAAGTCTTGGACAAGCTGTTGCAAAGTAACCTCTTGAGAGAATGTGCTCCTAAATGTCTAGAGAAAAGTGTCAAAGTCTTCCTTCTCCTCTGCCTCCAGTACAAGTACCCATTGTCAGGCTTGGGAGAAAGCTCTTTGCCTCCTCTATAGCACCACATAAAAAGGTATTGAAAATTTCCTCCCAAAAAATGGCGAGAAGCTTAGCAATTTTTCCCCATGCTTGAAATAAACAAGTGTGAGAGAAAAACTGCTCCAAATCACTTGAAATCACTGCAAATCTCACATGAAAACACTCCCAAGAAAGCCTGTGAGTAAATTTATTAGAAGAGATCAAGAAAGATAGAAATCGTGGTGTATTCAACTTGTGCCATGCTTCCAAAGTTTCTATTGTGCACACCGTGAAGAAATAGAAGCTACATTTACTGATTCATGCACCAAATCCAAGAATGTTTTATGCTAAACTATGTATCTTGACGAGATCTACAAGCCCATGATTGCCATGTCTCAAATTGATTCCCCAATGACCCACAACAGAAGAAAACTAACTTATCTTATACATAAAGAAAGGAAACTCAAGAGACCCTTAACATTTTAGCATGGCACTTAGAATTTGCAGTTGGGCACATCCCTCTTTGCTTTTAAGATCTCTCTAGCACCAATGTTATCACCAAAACTCAGATTTCTCAAAAATTTGCTCCAAAACCTCAAGAAATACCAAAGAACCAAAGGGAGGATTGGCTAGAAAGCAATCCTCCCCAATGGAGTTGCAAAATATTGAGAGTGAAGCCTCTCAACGGTGGGGAGAACACTCTCTTATGCTCTAAAACCCTGCTCAAAACATCCTTCTTGTGTGAACTCCCTACCCTAAAAAATGGGGAAGAAGTAGGAGAATATACCCCTACACCCCAGAATCTCCTCACGCTCCTAGAATATTCCAAAAATGGAATATTTTAGGGAATCTCACTCAACTCTAAGCCATCTCTTAACAAGTGACCACAGTAGGAGTAGGAGTAGGAGAATTGGACTACTCCCTCTCTCTCAAAATATCATGGCTACAACAGTTGTGGGGGCTTAAAAATATATAATATGGATAGTGGGTAGGTCGAGCATGGTTGACCAACTTGAGGCATAATCTAGCTTTTGATTGTATGTCTGTCTTTGTTTTGCATTTGGCTTGGGTGTAAGCCTAAGTTCCACACTATGCTAATTAGTGGAGTACCCATATCCTTGCATTAAGCCACCAATATGCTAAAATAATGCCAAACTCTATTTAGCTTTGTTTTGCATGTTGATTCTAGTATTGGATGTTAGATGCTCTAGAACTGTTCCAAGTCGCTTTGTACTTTTGTCCTTTTGCTCCTTGGGCTAAACACTTAAAAGGCACTCCGTGCTTCAATTCTTTCATTATTTGATTCCAAGCTTAAGAGTTTAACTCCATACCTTCATTCAGGGGCCCAAGGCCTTGAAACTTGAGTTCCACTCTGCTATCCTTGGGACACATGGTATATAGAGGGTTTAGGTTCTACTTTGTGGTTATCTTATGGTAAATCACTATCAAATAAAGGGTGAAAACCACGTGCACTACATTTGGTATTAAAGGGAGGTTTTTAGTGAGTACTATTTAATGAGATTGGGCAACTAGTTTTATTGTATACGTAGAGATGAAAATGATAATCTGAGTGAGTATATATTTGAGTGCTATAACCTTGCAATCATTCCTTAGGTATGGATTTTGGTTATCTTTTGTGCTAGATTATATGAGCTTTCACTTGGGCTCATAGAATGGATGTTGGATGTTCCGTTTATACGAGTTTGAACTTGGGCTTATAAGTGAGGCACATTAGCAATTCAAGGTTACATTTTGAGTTGGCAGAATTAATGTTAGCCTATCGGTGGTTACTATAAGTTGTTCCATGTACCATGGGTAAAAAGTAAACCATTCCTAAGTTTGTTAAGAGCGGCAAATAGGCTAGTCTGTATCTGTTTAGCACGACACTAGTGGATTCTTCTTAGGCATAATTATAAGTGAATCAATTAAGATTGTAGGGATTAGTCTATTGGTTCAAGTAGTCATTGCCATGCTCTTTCATAAACTTTTCATTTGTTATAACTTGTTAGTTTATCTATTATTATTTGGAGTAGATTGTTAGATGGAGAAGGTCTGTAGTTGAGGCATTGACATTGTTAACATTTGTGTTAGTGAAAGTGACATTATTATTTCGAGTGATCAGGAATTTTCTTTAGACCTTGATTTTTCATATCATTTTTTTTGTTAGTGTTTTAGTTTCATATTGGATCTTGAAGGTGATTAAAGAAGAGTGTTAGTGTAATATAAATATTTAAAAATATGGCTTTTATGATCAAGTTTTGGGTATTCATTTGCATTATATAAATATTGATATTGGATTTCAGAAATTTGGGAATGATATTCAATGTTTATGCATATTGTTGGGTCTTAAGAATTAGTGTTGAAGTGAACTTATGTGAAGTTAGAGGTAGGAGGAAGTTTGTTAAGTTTTGAGAATTTGTATTCTTAGACTGAGTGTCATTCTTTCTTTGGGATGGAAAATTTTTCACAAATTTTCATAAGCTTTTCCAATGGTTAATCTATTGATCATTTTGCCAAAAATCATTCTGTTTTCGTAAGCCAATATCAACTAGTGGAGTTGATTTTGATTAGCTTAAACCTTAGTATATAATTTGTATGATGTTAATACCCATATTATAACTTTTTCTATCATACTAATATGAGTCAATTTCATGGTTTTCACTTTAGTTTTGGCTGAATGTTAATCATGCATAGCTAGCCTCTTTAAGGTATACTTAGAGCTGTTGGCTAAACATATAAGTGAGCTTATTGTGGTTGAATTGGATTCGAGTGGTTATTTAGTTTATATTTGTCCATGAATCTTTATTTGGTACTTGGAGTGTTACCTTCCGTTAAACAAGTATATAACTCAATGACATGAGTTTAGTGTTTGAGTTTTATGAAGGTAAGTTGAAGAGTGATTATTGGTTGCTTTGCAGCTAGTGATTGCTTATAAACTTTTTCAAGGACTATTAACATTTGCTTCATTCAATAATGATTTAATAGTGATAGCCTTGCTTTCCCATATGGCATTACAGAAGATCGTGTCATGGGTTTATATGGATTTTCCATGTTAGCATGTTGATTCCATCTCTAACAATATCATTTAAGTATATTTAGTCCATGGTGGTGGATTTTGTTAAGTCTTGGATGTAGTGATTCACTCCTTAATGATGTGTTATTTGTAACTAAGTGCTGTTAAAGGATTGGTCTTGGATACTGACTAAGGTATCTTTGACTTTGGTTAGTTTAGTTATTATAGAGCTTTAAGTGGTGATTCACTTTTGCTTTCTTCTAATTTTGTTCTAGTGTTAATGGCATTAAAGTGATGTCTTGTCATTGACATTGTTGATGTTAAGATTCAATTGAAATTATATTTCTCTTTGAAGGATTGATATTAAGTTTCATTAGTCTCAATGAAGATAGTGTTGATGATTTAGCTATAGCTTCATGGTATTGGCATTTGTACATTTCCTAGTTAGCAATTATATTGATGTTTGAATGAATTGAGTAATAAGTTTAAGTTAGTTATGTTCTAGATGAGATTGTTTAGTAGGGGTTGATCTTTGGATTTTCCTTGAAAAATAATTTAGTCATGAACTATACTAACTTTACAAAAAGAAGAGTTAGTGATCGATATTGAAGATGTATCAATCACCAATGATTCTTTTTATACTTGTTATAAAGTGAGTTACGTCTTGTTATAAAAAATGAATTCATAAAGGATTATTTAATGATCACTTATTGTGCTTGGTTTTTGGATTGATACAAATATACTCTTCATTAGCTTTGGCATTATAAAATTTGGCTTTTTGATGTGTTGAGGAGGATTTTATACATTGTACCATGATTTCTTCTTTGACATTAAAGTTAGTTTATGCAAAACTCATAATCATTATTAAGCGATATTTGCTACTTTGAGCTTTTAGTTCTTTGAGTTTTATACTCATTGTTCCATTTGTTAGGAGTTGTTCGGGAAGACATTTTGGCTCATTAACTTCAATATTGATATTATTTCTTTTGGGCGATACATTTGCGAGCATTTTGCTTGTTAGTCGATAATACTTTATGTTCTTTGAGTTATCTTACGTAAGTTGTTTATTATGCTATCTGAAATTTTTGATGGTTAAGTTTTATCATTGAGTTTCCTTAATGATATCTTTGCTATTGAATTTTGTTGGATGGTGAATCTTATGTTTTCCAATTATGATAATCTTGGTGGTTTCTATACTATAATATTGGTTTATCAGATGATAACTTACTTAGAATACTTTTATGTTCTAATCTAAGATCTATTCACTGATAATTAAGTCCCTTAGATATCATTGTCTCTACACACCTCGGGGCACTGCTTGCCTGAGTTGCCCACCCACGCGTAGGGGAGCATGTAGCCGACGATGGAGGGGAAGACTTTGATATTGTCCATATATTGATCTTTGAGTTTGGGCTAGTATAGGTAGACTGGCTTTGGCATTTTGTGTGCATGATGAAATCTTTAGTCATAGGTAGCTACTATCGATTGGTCACATCACCCGCCTCTTTCTCGATGTTCTTTATTTTATTTAAGTAGGCATGACCATGTAAACAACTCTAATTGCCTATTTATAATAATCTATTTAAACCTTACGAATAAGTATAGTTTCTTTACTCAAGAGGGTTGGGGCCTCTAACTTCTCTTTTTATATCTCTACTAGCAGAGGCATATCACACTTTTGTAAGTTAGGTGGCACACAGAGTAGCAAGGGTGGCTAACTTTGTTGGTCATTTCCTTGTCAATGACAGCTGGAAGGTGTTTAAGTTGGTAGCATATTTGTGTTAGACAGATAAGTTACCTTAACTCATTTAAGTTGATGCATTTTTCACATAGTGTGAACATCGTGAACTTTTTCTAGAGTTATTTCCTTGGCAGTGCTCTAGATTGGAGCATGCATTGACAAGGATATTGATTTTCTCTAAGGGGGGGAGAGTATTGTGAATGTGATTGTGAGTATCGAAAGTTACTTGTTGGTTGTCATGTGCCATGAGGCATATAGAGGGTTTAGGTTATGCTTCATAGTTATCCTATAGTAAATCATTATAGAATAAAGGGTGAAAACCACATGCACTACAACAACAAAGTATGACAAATGATAAGTGCTTCCATTCTAAATTTCGATGTATATCTATTGAGACTCAAACCAACCTATGGTAAATCCCTCTAGACAAGTCTTTGTTCTCTTTTACCAAATAAACACTGCTAGCAGTGTTGTCCTTGAGATTGATTATCTCATAGAATGCTTTGTGGCAAATGGATTCCTCTGATATGCACTTACACAACTTATCCTCTGTGGTCTTAACTAGATTATATTAACTGGCCCATTGACACCAGTGCATACAATGCTTGACATTCTCTTTGATCTATGGAGAGAGCTGATTAATTGTCCAGCATAAGTTGAGGACTTGGCAAACTTGCACTAGAAGGAGAGACATTTTTATATATCATTCCATAAATGTGTAATCTATATATGAAAATATCAAATGCTATACCCAATCAAGAAATTTACCATCTTTGTCACCTATGCACATAAGACAAAGAACTAGGGCACCAACCACACTAGTCAACACATAGCAGCTAAGTTGACTATTTTGCCACTTTTGTAATTCTTGCAAAACAAGACTTTGATAGAACAAAAATGTTCTTTAAAAACATGGAGCAATCATGACATTACATTTGGGACAAAATATTGTTTTAAGCCTTGATCATTGCTACATGTGTGTCAAAGATAATCAAATAAGATGGGAAAATGAGATACATGATGTGATATGATCTCATTTGACATGGCAGAAATAAAAGTCTTGCACTTTGGATTCCTAAAATATCCTACACTTGAAAGAATCGTTGTATGGCTCAGCAAACCTAATAGCAAGCTATAGGCTATTTGTCTTCATGGCAGCAAGTGTGATAGGTATGAAGCAATGGGACAAACCTTAAAACTAGAGAGGGTTTCTCACCATTCTCCACTGCTGACACATTCATCAAGAGTGCATCCACAAGCAGAGCAAAGCAGGGCAGCAGCAAGGCTATGTTCTCACTCAGCCCCACACTTTTGCCAAGATCAATAGCTGCTTCATTGCGCATTGCAAGAATGAGCAGCCCACACAAAGCATAGTTCTGGGTCTTGTCCAAAACAAGCTATTGCCCAATACGAATGTTATGAGGAGTCTCTCCACCGCATTCCTGGCTGTGCACAAATGGCTAGTGATGATTAGTTTGTGCTCCTGGTTCTGATTTACCCCCTGCCCATAGGAGGATCTTACAGCAAAAAAACTGATACCCACAACAGAGACACATGGGGCTAGCACTGAATCTGCACAAGTAACTCTTATGGTATCAACTGTTCGAGTGTCTAACTTCCCCATAGAAAAAAAAAAACAGGGTGACAGCGACTGGACTGGACAACAAGATTCATGAAGTGACAGAAAGTGATCAGGTTGAGAACCTTCTTTGGAAGTCACTTCTGATGTGCAGCTTGGATATGTACCTTGAGTACATTAGCTAGTGAACATCAGTAGTGCAAGTCTCATTTTCATTTTAAAGTCTAGCTTTTTTCAGAAAAATGATTGGGCTAGCTGATATTTCATTACTAATCCTCATCTTCCACGATACAGGTAGCCCCTGGATGATCCTATGCCTCAGATGAATAAAACTGGAAATGACCTAATCAATCTACTTAACCAAACTTACTTTCATCAATTTCTACAATTCTTCCTGGACCACTAATTTATTTACTACCTCATTATAATGTGATAACATAAATATCACAACAAAAGCTGTACAAATTCATTTTTGTGTGCTCACTTTTAATACTACACTCAATACAAGTTTGATCTTGTGGTAGAGATTTTTGGTATTGCAATTTTTACAATTCCATTTAAACTATCTTTATAACCTTGATTATCAGATTGATATCTCATTGGTTCATTTTGAGAATAATTTACATATTCCATTCTAGCCAAAAAACCTAAACCAAGTTTACACTGGCTAATTAAAATTTAACATTTAAGCATTTAGGGCACCATGACTTACAAGAAGCATAGAGCTTACTCAATAGATGCCTCTGGAGCCAACCATTGTGAGAAAAGACAGTGATTATCATAGTCTATGCATCCTCTCTCAAGCTTGATCCAAATCCCTCTCCTGCACGATGCTGGTCATGAGAGCTGTCCATGAGACAATGTGTAAGCAACCAAAGGGAACGACTTGAGAGACGATCCATGAGGTCCAAATATAGAGGGAAAGGGCCCATGAATAAGAGTGCACCCCCTTTTCTAATTGGTTAAGGGTCTTGGGATATTTAGAGTTAAGCGTCCTTGGGTTTGAATAGTACTGGGTTGGGTGACCTCCCGGGAAGTCCAAACTCAGGAGCTTACATTTGGTATCAAAGAGGTCTCAGGTCTGTGTGATTGTGTGAGACACAAAATCCCTAGGCCCCAAAGTGGAGCCGAAAGGGCGCCACATGGTAGTGGCCGAAGCGAGAGCCAAACGAGCGTAACACGTTTGGACCAAAAGCTCCGACTTGAAAAGTCAAGAGCGGGAGTGGAACTCCCAACGAAGTGCTCGAGGAACGAGCACGAAGCGAGCAAAAGGCAAGGCTCCAAAAAGGGACCCAAAAGGACCAACACATGACACGTGGGAGTGTCCGAGATGGACTCGAGATGGAGTCCGAGATGGAGTCCGAGATGGAGTCCAAAGTGGAGTCCAAAGTGGAGTCCGAGATGGACCCGAGTTGGAGTCCAAAGTGGAGTCCGAGATGGACCCGAGATGGAGTCCGAGATGGAGTCCGAGGTGGACCCGAGATGGACCCGAAATGGATTCTGAGATGGAGTCCGAGATGGAGTCGAGATGGAGTCCGAGATGGAGTCCGAGATGGAGTCCGAGATGGAGTCCGAAGTCGAGACCGAGTCCGAGTCCGAGGCCGAGACCGAGTCCGAGACCGAGTCCGAGTCCGAGTCCGAGTCTGGAGCCTGAGAGGGTGAAAGCCCAAAGCGTTCGTCTCCCAGACCCTGGGGGGTTTGGTGAGCTCCAAAAGTATAGTAGGGGGAGGACTGCAGTGGAGCTAGTTTGGCCAGGAAAGGCCAGTTTGGCCCAGGAAGGCCAGACCCAGTGTTGGGTGATGAACTGACCACTGGGAAGTCCAAGACTAGAGTGAATACGGACCGACAAGCGGGGTAGCTTGGTGAAGTGTTCAAGAGCCGGCTCTAGTTCCCCCGGGAGATCGACTGGCCGATGCTCCCAGTCCAAGTGTGGGTGGCACTACCTACTTGGATACCAAGCGTGGCTCAATGGAACCTCGCTCTAAGCCCATGGCTAGAGCACCTAAAGGCGATAGGTGGGGAGAGTACCCAGGTGGCTCGCGTAAGGCCACGG
>NW_003314312.1:631501-673065 GCF_000143415.4 Selaginella moellendorffii
CATGGCCTTAGCGTAACGGGCTGCTATGTCGGTGGTACCTTTGAGTGTCGGTCATGGGATCGGACACGTGGAGCACTTGGACCAAGTGCAAATGTTGAGTGGCATGGATGCCATTCTCGGGGCTAGCAAGTCCCAAGTCCTGGATTGGACTTATGGAGGTTGTGAATGAGACTCCTCCAAGTGGTCGGAGGTGTGGTTAAGTGACTAAAGTAGAATGGAAAATTTAGTCGCCTACAATTTGGTATCGGAGCTGTTCCTTAGTCCGACTTTTATTGGTGCTCAAGTATATCACCACTAGTGTTGGCATCGAAAGGTCCGAGGAGTGGGCCTATCCTTGAGGAGTAGCAAGTCGGGAAGACATGGCTCTCCATTACAGTTCATGTGTGAACTTGTAGACGAGGTGGTGGATAGAAAAGGGTCAATAATGGAACGACTTTGGGATCTTGGGAACAGTATATGGTTTTCCTCAAAGAGTTGAGGATGTGATCCAGATGAGCGTTTGACTTAGCAAACTAGCTAATGTAGTTGTGGTAAACAATTACAGTTGGGATCACGGGAAAGATAAAGACTCCAAAGCAATAAAGGAGTCACAAGATTTTCCTCATATAGTTGAGGTTGGTGCTCATGAATGTGAGACCAGAAGTAATGACCGTAGGAGGTCAAATACGGAAGAGGACTCAAGTCCTTGAAAAGGTAGCCGAGGCTACCTCTAATAAATGCTGGAACAACCCCAGGAGTTGGGGGTGTATTAAGTGGATGAGTTGGTGTTCTCATCACATGGACAAGTAGTCCTAAGGGGCAAAGGTTGCCCCCAGAGAACAAAATCAAGTGTCGGAGTAACACTTGTGAAAATAGTCCTTTTGAGTAGGACAGGAATGCAAGAAGTGTATTCCAGTGAGCTAGTGCCTCACAAGTAGGACCTTACGGGTCTGTGGATTAACCAAGTCCAAAACTACTGGATGACTCAAGTAGAGTCAACGGATGGTCCTAAAAGGACTGATGGAAGCATTTGGACTGAGGTGTGTTGTACCCCACAAAGGATGGGGGGGGATCATAGGATCCAAGGATGAGAACGGAGGGTATCTCATCGATGGCAAAATATGCCATGCTAAAGTTATGGGAAAGGTGTTCCCAGAAGAAAACAACTTTGACACAAAGTTGTGTGTGACCTCTATGGTGTAGTGCTAACGGATGGTTGGCATGAGAAAGAGCGGTGTTGGTCTTGGCAAAGACTTAAACACGAAGGGGAAGTGTCATAGAGGTAGGCTCGTGGAGCTGATGGTGTGGAGACACCAAATGTGCCAAGGTGTGATACCTTGAGGCTATGTTGGTGGGTTCATGAGAACCCCTTGCCAAAGGAATCCCAATTGGAATGGGAATGGCATAGCCTAAGCGGCAGAGCATGCAGTTGGAGTGCGGTGACCCAGATAATGATGGAGGTGTGCAAGCACCAAGCAATGAGTTGTAGGACTTGACAACCATGAGGCAACTAAGCAAGAGGTGCAAAATAACTGGTTAAACGGGTAGAAGGTAGCTACCCAAAACTTCTAGTATAGGGAAGTCGGATATACCCTTACGGGGGATAAGTTGCTTATGTTGCGATATAGTAAGTCAATGTCATAAAAGGAAATACTCATTGTCAAGAAAGCCATCATTGGGACACCCGAACACTCTAGAACACCAGAAGGTGGTGTTTGATGTCGCGAGGGCAATGGATAAAGCCCAAGGGACTAAGTCCCTAGCGAATGATGGATAGAAGGTGCTATCCAAATATCCAAGGTTGCGGAGACAGGAGAGGACTGTCTGCCCGAGTTGGACAAAGCCAAAAATGGAATTTTGGCAAGGCTAGTGATGAGCATGTAAAGGCCCATAAGCAACAATGTAATCCCAGTGTGTTGGATTATAAGGTGAGCATACCCGGATTGAGGAACCACTCCCTAGGCTATTGGGTAGGTTCATCCCTAAGAATACTTGCTAATGCATGATAGAAAGTGCAAAGCTATCCTCCTGGTCTGGAGGAGAATGACCAAAGGAAGAGGAGCAGTCCTCTGGGGTAGTGACCAAGGACACAGTCATGTGGTGAGGAAGTCCCAGAGGACCGTGGGACTTAGGGGTCAGGCCTGTGGGCCTCGATCCAGTGGCAGTGTTGGCAAACACGGCCAGGGGCAGAAAGGGACTTGGTAGGAACTGACAAAGGGACTTTGGGGAAGGCAATTCCCCAGGTCTGTGGGCATCCTAAGGATGCTAAGGAGTGGATCTAGGATGACCCCTCGTGGACACATGGCCCAGTCTTGGAGAGACGAGGTGGTGATGCAAGTGGTGTTGAACCACTAGTGCAGCAAAGGTGAATGGGCATGGCCTTAGCGTAACGGGCCGAGATGTCAGTGGTACCTTTGGGTGTCGGTCTCAGGACCGGACACGTGGAGCACTTGGACCAGGTGCAAGTGTGGAGTGGCATGGATGCCATTCTTGGGGCTAGCAAGTCCCAAGTCCTGAATTGGATTGATGGAGGTTGTGAATGAGACTCCTCCAAGTGGTCAGAGGTGTGGTTAAGTGACTAAAGTGGAATGGAAAATTTAGTCGCTTACAATTTGGTATCGGAGCGAACCGAACCATAGGAATCAAAGGGCATAACCAAGGTTGGTTATGCCAGCTGGGAGTGGAGAATCAAGAGGGTGCTCGAGGATGTTGTTGCTAGCAACCGTGATGCCATAGAGAGTCTAAAATATGGAATTGTCCATGTTAGACTATATGGCAACTATAAAGCTTGCGAAAGGGGAAGCCTTAGCAAGTTGAGGGACAGAGTTCCTTCAAGGTTCCCAAAGACGATTCTAGGTAGCGTAGTACCTAGAAAGGCCAAGTGTAAATGGTTCATGGAACGCGCGAAATCAGAGTGGCGCAGCAGAAGCGTGGTCTTGAAGCTTGCCATGAGGCAAGGTTATCAAGGTTAGGGAAGTAGTTCCCGAGTGTTCAAAGAGAGGGCTTTGAACGAAAGTCGATGGTCAAGGACTTTCACACTTATGCAGGAACCATGTTACAATGGTCGGAGAACTTGCCAAGTGAGATTGGCACGTCGGGGGAACAAAGACCCTAGTTGAAGGTGATAACTTCAAAAAGGGTGGGCCATGGGGCCGAGCATGGAGGAGTCCATGCATGATCACAGACATGTCAAGTGAGAGGACTTGGCAGTGTGGAGGAACTAGGTTCCTAAGCTGTGATTTGTAGCGCGCTTTAAAAATAAGTTGATGCACCGGCGTGGGGAGTCACGCCAGACATCTTGTGTGATGCCATCCGTAGATGCATATACGGAGGTTGGGTTCGAGTCCCGACCCTCTAGTGCTTGGGTTCGAGTCCCAAATCACTAGGGCATGGTGATGGTTTGGAATATGAGGACACTCATATTTCGGTGGTCATGGACTCTCAGTGGGGAGACTGGTTTGGGCACACCGCCAAGCGAGGGATGCCTTGGAGTCGTGATGCACGGTTAGATTGCTTAGTGTGAAAGCTCGGCATATCTAACTTGAACGCTTTGGTGCAAGTGGCACCAAGGTCGTGGTGAGTGAGATGGGGACACCTAATCTCAGTTGCTATGGACCCTTGGCCGTAAGGGCTAGCTTGGGTGCACCGCCAAGTGTGGGGGATGCCCTCGGGGTTATAGTCAACAACTTGGAGGTCTAGAAGACCAAGTGCCTCTTGGCAACTCTGTTAAGGTGCCAAGGTGAGATCGCTAGGTGATCTTATGGCCAGATAAGGACAAGGTCCTTGGTTGGCTAAGGAATGAAGTTCCTGGTTCAAAATGTTGAAATTGAACTGTTTAAGATGGTGTGGCTTGGTCGTGATGACCAAGTGGGAAGAGCACCTAAGGGAAATAAACTATGTCCGTCCGATGGCATAGTGAGTCCGAGGAAAGTAGTCTCTATAAAAGACCCATGGGAGGGTCACGAAGTTGGGCCATGGATAGAGCCCATAGCAGAAGATGCTAAAAAGACGTACTAGGGGTGAACATCCTCCGGAATTGGCAAAGAAGAGTCTTTGCTATGGAACCGAAAGGATACCTCAAAAATGGAGGTAGCGATCTGATGTTGCTGGGTGCAACAATCAAGGATAGGAGCAAAGGACTAGTGGCCAAGTTTGGGCCATGGAATTTAATGGAAGGGATCCAAATGGCAAAGTTAGTCAAGGAACACTAATGTGTTCGATGCTAACAGCTTGTGAGAAAGGAAGTGGACTTCCAAGGATGGATTCTTAAGTGCTCCAATTTGGCGAAGTAAAAGCTCCAAGTGAGGGAGCGGTAAGGTAGCCAAATGATAGGGCCATGGACAGCCCTAGCACAAAGTATGATAAATGGAACTTAGTGCCCAAGGTGGCACGAAATAGAAGAGAGGATGAGGGTGCCCTCAAGTAATGAACTTCCTAGGATGGGGAAGTGGAGTTGCACAATCTGTGCAATGCAAGGTGTTGGGGACACCTAGGAAATTGACTTCCAAAAGTCAAAAGAATAAAAGTTCCAAGGTGCAAACATTCAATAGATGGAAATTGAGACTACTCGAGAAGGAGTAGTGGGATTGACTTAGAGAAGGGTTTCTAAGAGATTTAGCGAGAACTAAACCAATAAAAGGAGAGAACCACTACATGTGGTCCAATCAGTCTCTAAGTTGGAGAGACTACCCTCCTTAGAGGATAGGCAAGGCATGGTGAGCCTTTGGTGTCAAACCATGGAGGCATATGCAAAAGGCATGGTGAGCCTTCAATGTCAAACCATTGACGAATATGGAGAAGGCATGGTGAGCCTTCAATGTCAAACCATTGACAAATATTGGCTAGGTGCCAAGGATGGAAATGGTAACACATGCGAGTGTTACTTTACAAAATGGTTTACCGTTCGATGAGGACATCGAACTTCGTCTATGGGTGGTGGAGTTGTGAGACACAAAATCCCTAGGCCCCAAAGTGGAGCCGGAAGGGCGCCACATGGTAGTGGCCGAAGCGAGAGCCAAACGAGCGTAACACGTTTGGACCAAAAGCTCCGACTTGAAAAGTCAAGAGCGGGAGTGGAACTCCCAACGAAGTGCTCGAGGAACGAGCACGAAGCGAGCAAAAGGCAAGGCTCCAAAAAGGGACCCAAAAGGACCAACACATGACACGTGGGAGTGTCCAAGATGGACTCGAGATGGAGTCCGAGATGGAGTCCGAGATGAAGTCCGAGGTGGACCCGAGATGGACCCGAGTTGGAGTCCAAAGTGGAGTCCGAGATGGACCCGAGATGGAGTCCGAGATGGAGTCCGAGATGGAGTCCGAGGTGGACCCGAGATGGACCCGAAATGGATTCCGAGATGGAGTCCGAGATGGACCCGAGATGGAGTCCGAGATGGAGTCCGAGATGGAGTCCGAGGTGGACCCGAGATGGACCCGAAATGGAGTCCGAGATGGAGTCCGAGATGGACCCGAGATGGAGTCCGAGATGGAGTCCGAGATGGACCCGAGATGGACCCGAGATGGAGTCCGAGATGGAGTCCGAGATGGAGTCCGAAGTCGAGACCGAGACCGGAACCGAGACCGGGACCGAGACCGAGACCGAGACCAAGATCGGGACTGAGACCGAGACCGAGGCCGAGGCCAAGACCGAGCCCGAGCCCGAGTCCGAGTCCGAATCCGAGTCCGAGTCTGAGTCCGAGTCTGAGTCCGAGTCCGAGTCCGAGTCCGAGTCCGAGTCTGGAGCCTGAGAGGGTGAAAGCCCAAAGCGTTCGTCTCCCAGACCCTGGGGGGTTTGGTGAGCTCCAAAAGTATAGTAGGGGGAGGACTGCAGTGGAGCCAGTTTGGCCAGGAAAGGCCAGTTTGGCCCAGGAAGGCCAGACCCAGTGTTGGGTGATGAACTGACCACTAGGAAGTCCAAGACTAGAGTGAATATGGACCGACAAGTGGGGTAGCTTGGTGAAGTGTTCAAGAGCCGGCTCTAGTTCCCCCGGGAGATCGACTGGCCGATGCTCCCAGTCCAAGTGTGGGTGGCACTACCTACTTGGATACCAAGTGTGGCTCAATGGAACCTCGCTCTAAGCCCATGGCTAGAGCACCTAAAGGCGATAGGTGGGGAGAGTACCCAGGTGGCTCGCGTAAGGCCACGGTGTTCCGAAATGTTGTCCCAAAGGCCCAGACTGTGGAAAGGAAGAGGAGCAGTCCTCTGGGGTAGTGACCAAGGACACAGTCGTGTGGTGAGGAAGTCCCAGAGGACCGTGGGACTTAGTGGTCGGGCCTGTGGGTCTCGGTCCAGTGGCAGTGTTGGCAAACACGGCCAGGGGCAGAAAGGGACTTAGTGGGGACTGACAAAGGGATATTGGGGAAGGCTATTCCCCTTGTCGGTGGGCATCCTAAGGATGCTAAGGAGTGGATCTGAGATGACCACTCACGGATGGTTTGCCTAGTCTTGGGGAGCCAAGACTGTGATGCAAGTGGTATTGGACTACCAGTGTGGCAAAGGTGATTGGGTATGGCCTTAGCGTAACGGGCTGCTATGTCGGTGGTACCTTGGAGTGTCGGTCATGGGATCGGACACGTGGAGCACTTGGACCAAGTGCAAATGTTGAGTGGCATGGATGCCATTCTCGGGGCTAGCAAGTCCCAAGTCCTGGATTGGACTTATGGAGGTTGTGAATGAGACTCTTCCAAGTGGTCGGAGGTGTGGTTAAGTGACTAAAGTAGAATGGAAAATTTAGTCGCCTACAGTCTGACTCTGTTGGTTGGCTAAGGGAATCACACCACATGTTGATTGACATCTGGCTGGTCCAGTTTGCTCCCACTGGGCTCGACCCGAGGGGTAGGGTGTCAAGAGAGCGGGGCTCTCGGGAGAGCTGCGGCTCTCAGCTTCCGTTCACGAGGGCGTGAACTTGCAGGGAAGCGTGGTGGATTGTAAGCAACCAAAGGGAACGACTTGAGAGACGATCCATGGGGTTCAAATATAGAGGGAAAGGGCCCATGAACAAGAGTGCACCCCCTTTTCCAATTGGTTAAGGGTCTTAGGATATTTGGGGTTAAGCGTCCTTGGGTTTGAATAATACTGGGCTGGGTGACCTCCTGGGAAGTCCAAACTCAGGAGCGTTTACACAATGTCTCTCTCATGCATGCTTTGGAAGAGCTCCTTGGTGTTCATTTCCTTGAGCTTCACTGCAATTGAGTTCCAAGATACCACATTCCTCTATCAGTATTGCCTTGAATGACACACCCATGCTGGGCATACACAGTGACCATGGTGTTCCAGGATATTGGATCTTTGTGGGGGAATCTCACAAATAAATCCACTGTCTCGAAGAGCTCCCATTCCTCTATCAGTATTGCCTTGAATGACACACCCATGCTGGGCATACACAGTGACCATGGTGTTCCAGGATATTGGATCTTTGTGGGGGAATCTCACAAATAAATCCACTGTCTCGAAGAGCTCCCCTTGTGCATATGTGCCATGGATGGTATTCCATGTCACAATGCTTGGAAGCGGCATTTTCTCGAAGACCATCCTTGCCCTGTTCTGGGCATATCATGATGTTCCACGAGTAGAGATTCCTCTTGCAGGCCATCAAACACTTGCCTTGGACTAGACCAACCGGCAGTTGCAAACATTCGGATCAGGAGATCAGTACCGGTGCTGATCCACGCCGGTGATTCTCTGGCTCATGGATCTAGAGGGTGTTGGCATTGACAAGGTGGGATTTTTCAATGCCCTGGATGCGGCAATCTCCAACTTGGCTGATGGTTGAGCAGTTCATATTATTGTGCAAGATAGTGGCTTCTTGGGTGAACAACTTGCTCGTCAACACGTATGGCAAGTGTGGCAGCCTGGCAAATGAGAGAGATGTGTTTGATTCCATGCCGGAGAAGAACTTGGTGTAATGGAACATAGTGCAGTGGAGATGTTCCAGCTGATGATCCTCATGGGTGTCCACTCTCTTGGGATGCAGTCATGGGGGGCTGTTTAGATCCTCGTTCCAGGACGAGTTTGGAGGGAGTCCTTCCATGGATCACTACACTTGTATGGTTGATCTTCTTGGTCGTGTGAGTCACCTGGAGAGGGCCGAGGAGCTCATCCAGTGTATATATTTGTTTCTGTGATCGTGGATGATAGGTTCTTATTCTGGAACTCAAAGGGCAAAAACCGTAACACCAGCTATTCTCGCCACTCACTGGATACCTTTGCCCGTGTCCAATGACCTGAAAACTACTGTGTCCTAAGAAGTTCCCACTATTTTTTAATATGCAGTTCTCATTGTTGAATGTTTTTTTATTAATAATTACTGTTTCCAAGCCATACAACTGTACACATCTAAATTTATAAATGATTTATGTGGTACACTTGTCCAGTCACTTTTGATGGAACTTGTTTGAATTTGTGAGTTAAAGCATTTTTTTGGAGTTTGTGCTGATTAAAACTTTTTATTAAGAATTACTGTTTCCAAGCCATACAATTAGAGAGGTACACTTGTAAAGATATAGATGATTTATGTGGTGCACTTGTCCAGTCACTTTTAAATTCTTTTGCTGATGAAATTTGTTTTAATTTGTGTTCTTTTGGACTTTTGTGCTGATGGAACTTGTTTTAATTTGTGAAATGGGTAAGTGAATTTCCCTAAAGATAAATGAAGCAGCAGAGCATTATAAAATTCTTTTTCTTGAGTATATGCTTTTTTCTTCCATCTCTCTCTATAGTATATTTTCATACCCCCTTCTATGGGGATTACCATCGTCTTCTGTTGGATCAAGCAGAAAAAGTTGGATACTACCTTTCAGAACTTATGATATCTGGAATACCTTTTGAAACAGGTAGAAACACATATGAAGGGTTTACTGTAACTGGAGAATTCAACTATAATGGGATATTATTTCAGATTGGGTTCTATTTTTTCAGTGTCTTCCCTCCACAATGCCCAATAAGTATTGGATCTAATAGATATGTTTCCAACTTGAGAATCCACTCAACACTTGGAGATACTATGGATGAAATTTATGATGAGATTATTAATGCTCGTCCTGCCTATGGATTAGTAGTAATTGTCACTGATATTGGGGTGTTTGGAGTCTCCTATATGATCCGGGGCTATACAAGTTTAGTCACTGGCTCTAATGCAAATCCAAGCTAGATCAATCTTCAATCACTCAATTTAACACAAGGAGACCCACCACATTATAAATTTTGCAACCCTTTCTCAACCATGCTAATTAGTGGTACAAAAAGCACCCCATTTTCAAGGCTTGGTCCTGGGCAGAAAATTGATCTAGGAGGGCATCCACAAATTGGAGTAGTTGCATTGTTCATGGATTACACTTGTAACTTGATCATCCATATATATGCTACTAGTAAGTCACTTTGGAGTTCTAAAACTCAGGGATTTGGGTTTGATTGCTGGGCGCTCATGCAAGAAGATGGAAATTTGGTAGTTTATGGATCACTTGCAATGTCATTTTGGTCAAGCTTTACCTTTTGTGTGCCTTCTCCTGTATGCATTGCTTTATCATTTGTTGCTCTTGGACCCAAATGCAACGTGGGTGTGTATAGGTATGGTGCTCCAGCAGTTGAAGTTTGGTCACCAGGTGAATTCTGCTAGTCCATAAGTTATAAGAATAATGTCCTAACTTCCTAAGTTAATGAATGTGCTAATTTGTTATTGGATAATGAATAATAGGTTTGTTGTTATATTAGGCTTAGGCGCAAGCTCCATATCATCTTAATTGGTGGAGTACCTACATCCTTATATTAAGCCACTTCTATAGTGAAATTGTGCCAAATTTCATTTGGCTTCATGTTGCATGTTAAGTTTCATATTAGGATTTAAAATACTGTAAAGTTGCTCTAAGGTATTTCATAACTTTGTCCCTTCACTCATTAGTTTTAAGTTTTGAAGTTTACCTCCTTTGTTCAACAGTTCAAGGCGTTGAAACTTGAGTGTTGCTCCATTTCCTTGGCACTTATGTCTAAGGGCTAAATTCTACTTTGCGTTCATCCTATGGTAATTTTATTATAAGATATAAAGTCAAAATCAAGTGTGCTATAGTGAAGGATCAAATCTTTCATAAAGGTGTTCTAGGTTGTCAACAAAAAATATGTTTTCAAGTGTATACCAAAAAAGGGATTAATTTCTAACTTTATTTATTATAAAAACCTATATTTTAAAGTTGAAACAAATATAGATAATTAGTGATAATTTTTCTTTAAATAATATATTTGTGAGTGTCAAAAATATGCATATTCAATTAGTCCAAAAACTTTAGATTATGTACAGGAACAAATGGTCTAAATTGAAACCAATATGACAACTATCAAAATTTATAGTGCATCTAAATTTAGAGTCAAACTCCAAGCCTATTGCATTATGAAATGAGGGTTTAATACGCACTTAAAATCAATAGCTCCTTGTATTTAGCTCATGCACATAAAACAGTGTCAAATAAAGTTTAGCATAATTTCAGCATACCACTATAGAGCTTGGGCTTAGACCTAAGTTAAACATAGAAGAAGAAGCATCATAATTTAGTAGGAGCCAAATTAATATCTTTGGTGGTTGGCCATGGTTTCAATCACTATTCCTACTATACATTTAAAACCCTCCATATGGGGGTTAATTTATCACTATCCTTAGAAATCTCTCAAGGAACACAATGTCCAAACCTAAATCTGTTGTATAGGCAAATCTGCCATCTTTTGCAGTGATGAGGTTTCTAGTCTTCAAGGTGAGAAGGAGTAGATAGTGGCAACTACAGGTTGTGAAGAGCCTTTGGTACACCATAGGAAGTGGTTATAATACACAGGTTTATCTTGCACTAACAGTTGCCCATACAATCGATTTTGTTTTGGACATTATAATCTCTAAGATGATTGCTGAGGATGTTGATGATGAGGATGTGGTTCAAGTAGTGGAGCTTCCAGCTGTCTCAAGTTCTTTCATAGGTGCTTTCTATGAGGAAATGGTCGCAATATACACTTCCCACAGTTGCTAATTTGTCAGATCACACTACAATGGTGGATTGTGAGTAGGCTTCAGAGTTTTCAAATTGCTTGACAGTCTTTCAAGAGCAAGAGGTGGAGGAGAATGTCCTTTTGGCTGAGGTATAAGTGGCAGAGTTGATTTCTGTTAAACAAAGTCCAGCAGCCACATATCCCACATCCAGCTTCTAATATTTCAATTTCCAACATGAAGTTCTTGGCAATTCCTCCAGCTCCAGCAAGGTGCCACCATCCAAAGATTTGTCAGATGACACTCTTGATGTTTCATCACCACAATTGTTTTCTGCAGCAAAGGGCATGAAACTTTCAGCAATTGCCAGGCTTGGGAAGTTACAGATCTTGCTCTCTTCAGTACTTTTGCTGCTCTAGCTCTTCCCAGCAGTAGAATTTAGGTACTCTTCCAACTTGTAGAGTTCATCAATGGCGCAACAATTTCCTAGCTTTGTTAAATAGGGCATTTTATTTACTAGCAAAACACCAAAAAACTAGGCATAGTTTTGTTAAGCACAAAATCATCAAAGAGGAGGGTCTTACTATAGAAGTATCTACAGAAAGGGGGGTTACTATTCATAAATACCTACCTGACCTTCCTTCCATATAAATGCTAGATTTGTGCTTCTTACACCCATCCTCTAGGGTTTCTTTAGTCTCCTCCTCAATGTTGGTCATCCTCTTGAGGGTGTGAGTGTTAACACTTTTTTCTCTTGCTTCTTTCATCTTTTTTTCTTTTTCCTTCTCTACTTATTTAAGTGTTTAGTTTGTGCCTAGAGTTTCCCTTTTCTTTCTTTAGTTTTTCTTTGTCACTTTTCACTTTGTTTGGTTTTTTTTTCTCTATCTTGTGTATCTCTCTTCTAGGCATTTGGTGCATGACTTCTACAGCTTGATCATGGGTTCTCATGTGATAGAGTCTTCCATGCTCCTTCATGGTCACCTGTTGCAGTGTTAGTTCATTGCTGTCTTGTTCTCATGTTCACAACTTAGATTCCATCCCCTCTTTCAAGGAAAAAATGTTTTGAAGCATTGGCTCTATTCAAAATTGTTGCATTTGTCTTTTTTTACTATGTATGTTTAGCTTCATTCCACTATCTTATCCACTCAACCTCACTTTATGGAGGTTAGATGTTCTCTTTAAACTTATTACACCATTCTCATTTATCATGAATGTGATTGCGGGTATTGAAAGTTACCTGTCGATGAATTCTTTTGGATATTGTTTCCTTACAGCTACAACAGCAGGAGGTTGGTATTGTTGGACCCTTTATTTGCTGTAGGGGGTTCCAAATATATAGTAGGGATAGTGGGTAGATCAAGCATGGCTGACCAACCTGAGGCATAATCTAACTCCCATTTGTGTGTTTATCCTTGTTCTACATACAACTTGGGTCCAAACCTAAGTTCCATACCATGTTAACTAATGGAGTACTCAGATCTTCACATTAGACCACTAATATGCTGAAATAGCACAAAACTCCATTTAACTTCATTTTGTATATTAGATTTAGCATTGGGATGCTAGAAGCTCTAAGACTATTCCAAAGTCACATGTTCCTTACCTTCTTGGGTTGTACACTCAAGAGTCACTTTGTTCTCTTGCTCCTTCACTCCTTAAGCTGAAAGCTAAAAGTTATTATGTGCTCCAATTCCTTTACTTTTTAGCTATATATTTAGGAGTTTAGCTTTATACCTTCATTTAGTGGCCCAAGGCCTTGAAATTTAAGTTTTGCTTCATTGCCCTTGCCCTACATGTCCAAGGGTTTGGTTCCACTTTATAATTATCCTATAGTAAATCACAATAGGGCAAAGGGTGAAAACCATGTGCACTATATTTGGTATCAGAGAATGAGTCTCAAGGAGTACTATCCAATCAGATTGGGAAACTAGTCTCATTGTATATGAAAAAATAAAAATGACGATCTAAGTAGGTATACATTTGGTTGTTATGGCTTTATATGCATCCCTTGGATATAAATTTGGATTGAGATGTATTATTTGCATGAGTTGCACTTGGATTCATATATATGGCACATTAGCAGCTTAAGGTTGCCCTTTGAGTTGGCAAAATTAATTCTGGTTTATTATTGATTATTATGAGTTGTTCCATGTTACTGTGGGTAAAGTAAACCTCCTTTGAGTTTGCAAAGAGTGGCAAATAAGCTAGTCCATAGTTATTTAGCATGGGACTAGTGGATCCTTCCTATACATGATATAAGTGGATCAATTAAGATTATAGGGACTAGTTTAGTGGTTTAAATAGTTATTGCTATGTTCTTTTATAGAATTTCTTAAATTGGACTGAAGGTAGTGCAAATACAAGTTTGATGTTTAGTCAAGCTAAGTTCAAAAAGAGAGTTATCAAAGACAAAGGATTAAATATGTAAATTATTTTCTCTTTCTTGAGAGATGATTGTAACAAGGTGTGATATCATTGCTCATGTTCACATCATACAATCAAAAATCCCTATTTCAATACATATTTATTATTATGGTCTTATAAATGGTGAGTTGTTGTGAAGCACTATACCATTTTGCTTAGGCTTGTTATTGGAAAGTTTAGGTTGCATTATTCAATTCTTTTTTGAGAAAATTTACTATTGCCCCTTGAGTAGTTTGGTGTTGGATTGGTTTTGAATTTGGTCGAAAAGAGAGTGACATAAGTTCATCTATGTTGTGAATAGAGTTAGTGGTGTTAGGTATTGTAAATATCTATTGGTAGGGTGTGGCATTTATATTGCATTTTATTGAATAAAGTTGGCATTTAATATTCATGTAAACCTTTGAAGTAATAATATGAGTTTGTTTGTGCTGTTGTTTGATTGATGATCAAGTTATTATGGTTTTTAATATCATATCAATATGAATGTGGGTGATATGTTTACTAAGTTGCTTAGTCACATGATGATCAATCCCAAAATGGTTGATGGTGATGCTAATCTACTTATACATAGTAGAACTATAGTAACTTTAATTAGATTTTTAATGGTGATTCATTTTATGCTAAGCTAATGTTAGTACCTTGGTTCCTTGAAGGTTTGCCCATTAGAAAAGCTATAACATTCACTTGCTATAACTTATTAGTGAATTGAAGCTGTGTGATTAAAGCATTGACAATATTAACACTTATGTTAGTGGAAGTGGTATTATTATGTTGAGTAATAAAGAATTCTCTTTAGAGCTTGATTTTTATATTATTTTTCTTGTTAATGTTTTTGCTTCACATTAGATTTTGAAGGTGATTAAAAAATGTTGTTAGTGCAATATGAATATTTGTGTAAGCGACTAATTTTTCCATTTTACTTTAGTCACTTAACTACATCTTCGACCACTTGGAGGAGTCTCATTCACAATCTCCATAAGTCCCAGTTAGGACTTGGGGCTTGCCAGCTCTGAGAATGGCATCCATGCCACTCAACCTTTGCACTTGGTCCAAGTACTCCACGTGTCCGATCCCATGACCGACACCCCAAGGTACCACCGACATACCAGCCCATTACACTACGCCATGCCCATTCACCTTGGTCACACCGGTGGTCTAACGCCATCTGCATCATAATCCCGTCTCTCAAAGACTGGGCCATCCGTCCATGAGCAATCATCCCAGATCTACTCCTTAGCATCCTTAGGATGCCCGCAAACATGGGGAATAACCTTCCCTGACAACTCTTTTCCAGTCCCCACCAAGTCCCTTTTAGTCCATGGCCGTGTTCGCCAACACTGCCACTGGATCAAGGCCCACAGGCCTGACTGCTAAGTCCCACTATCCTTTGGGACTTCCTCACCATGTGACCGTATCCTTGTTCACTGCATTAGAGGCCTACTCCTCTTCCCTTTCACCGTTTGGGACTTTGGGACAACATTTCGGAACACCGTGGCCTTACGCAAGCCTCATGGGTACTCTCCCCGCCTTTCGCCTTTAGGTGCTCTAGCCATGGGCCTAAAGCAAGGTTCCGTTGAGCCACGACAGGTATCCAAGTAGGTAGTGCCACCCACACTTGGACTGGGAGCATCGGCCAATTGATTTCCCGGGGGAACTAGAGCCGGCTCTTGAACACTTCACCAAGCTACCCTGCTTGTCGGTTTGTGTTCACTTTAGTCTTGGACTTCCCAGTGGGCAACTCATCACCCAACACTGGGTCCAGCTTTCCTAGGCCAAACTGGCTCCACTGCAGTCCTCCCCCTACTATACTTTTGGAGCTCACCAAACCCCCCAGGGTCTGGGAGACGAACGCTTTGGGCTTTCACCCTCTCAGACTCAAACTCGGACTCAGACTCGGACTCGGACTCGGACTCGGACTCAGACTCGGACTCGGACTCGGCCTCGGTCTTGGTCTCGGTCCCGATCTCGGTCTCGGTCTCGGTCTCGGTCTCGGTCTCAGTCTCGATTTCGGACTCCATCTCGGGTCCATCTCAGACTCCATCTCGGACTCCATCTCGGGTCCATCTCGGACTCCATCTCGGGTCCATCTCGGGTCCATCTCAGGTCCATCTCGGACTCCATTTCGGGTCCATCTCGGACTCCATCTCAGACTCCATCTCGGGTCCATCTTGGGTCCATCTCGGACTCCATCTCGGGTCCATTTCAGGTCCATCTCGGACTCCATCTCGGGTCCGTCTTGGACTCAATCTCGGATCCATCTTGGGTCCACCTCGGACTCCACCTCGGACTCCATCTCGGGGTCCTTCTCAGACTCCACTTCGGACTCCAACTCGGGTCCATCTCGGACACTTCCACGTGTCATGTGTTAGTCCTTTTTGGGTCCCTTTTTGGAGCCTCGCTTATGGCTCGCTTCATGCTCATTCCTCAAGCACTTTGTTAGGGGTTCCACTCCCGCTCTCGACCTTTCAAGGCAGAGCTTTTAGTCCAAACGTGTTACGCTCGTTTGGCTTTTGCTTCGGCCACTACCACGTGGCACCCCTCCAGCTCTACTTTGGGGCCTAGGGATTTTGTGTCTCACAACTCCACCACCCATAGACAAAGTTCGATTTCCTCATCGAATGCTAAACGCTTTCATAAAGTAACACCCGCATGTGTTACCATTTCCATCCTTGGCACCCAGCTAATATCTGTCTATGGTTTGACACCAAAGGCTCACCATGCCTTGTCCATCCTCTAAGGAGCATAGCCTCTCCAACTTAGAGGCTCATTTGACCACTTATGGTGGTTCTCTCCTTTTATTGGTTTAGTTCTCACTAAACCTGTTAGAGACACCTTCTCTAACTCGATCCCACTACTCGTTCTCAAGTGGTCTCACTTTCCAGCGCTATAACCCTTGCACTTTGGAACTTTTAATTCTGACTTCTCGAAGTCAATTTCCTAGGTGTCTCCGACACTTTGCATTGCACATATTGTGCAACTCCACTTCCTCATCCTAGGAATTTCTCCACTTGAGGGCACCATCATCCTCTGTTCGATTTCATGCCACCTTTGGGCACTGAGTTTCAGTTATCATATTTTGTGCATATTTTGTGGACAGCCCTATCTTTTGGCTACTTTGCCGCTCCCTCACTTGGAGCTTTTACTTCGCCAAATTGGAGCACTTAGGAATCCATCCTTGGAAGTTCACTTCCTTTCCCACAAGCCGTTAGCATCAAACACATTAGTGTTCCTTGGCTAACTTTGCCATTTAGATCCCTTCCATTAAATTCCATGGCCCAAACTTGGCCACTAGTCCTTTGCTCCTATCCTTGATTGTTGCACCCAACAACATAGAATCACTACCTCCATTTTTGAGGTATCCTTTCGGTTCCATAGCAAAGACTCTTCTTTGCCAAGTCCGGAGGATGTTCACCCCTAGTACGTCTCTTTAGCATCTTCTGTTATGGGCTCTATCCATGGCCCAACTTCGTGACCCTCCCATGGGTCTCTTATAAAGACTACTTTCCTCGGACTCACTATGCCATCGCACGGACATAGTTTATTTCCCTTAGGTGCTCTTCCCACTTGGTCATCATGACCAAGCCACACCACCTTAAACAGTTCAATTTCAACATTTCGAACCAGGAACTTCATTCCTTAGCCAACCAAGGACCTTGTCCTTATTTGGCCATAAGATCACCTAGTGATCTCACCTTGGCACCTTAACAGAGTTGCCAAGAGGTACTTGGTCTTCTAGACCTTCAAGTTGTTGACTATAACCCCGGGGGCATCCTCCACACTTGGCGGTGCACCCAAGCCAGCCCTTACAGCCAAGGGTTCATAGCAATTGAGATTAGGTGTCCCCATCTCACTCACCACGTCCTTGGTGCCACTTGCACCAAAGCGTTTAAGTTAGATATGCCAAGCTTTCACACTAAGTAATCTAACCGTGCATCACGACTCCAAGGCATCCCTCGCTTGGTGGTGTGCCCAAATCAGTCTCCACACTAAGAGTCCATGACCACCGAAATATGAGTGTCCTCATATTCCAAACCATCACCATGCCCTAGTGATTTGGGACTCGAACCCAAGCACTAGAGGGTCGGGACTCGAACCCAACCTTCATATATGCATCTACGGACGGCATCACACAAGATGTCTGGCGTGACTCCCCACGCCGGTGCACCAACTTATATTTAAAGCGCGCTACAGATCACAGCTTAGGAACCTAGTTCCTTCGCACTGCCAAGCCCTCTCACTTGACAAGCCTGTGATCATGCATGGACTCCTCCATGCTCGGCCCCATGGGCCACCCTTTTGAAGTTGGCTCCTTCAACTAGGGTATTCGTTCCCCCCAACTTGCCAATCTCACTTAGCAAGTCATCTGGCCACCGTAACATGGTTCATGCATAAGTGTGAAAGTCCTTAACCATCGACTTTCGTTCAAAGCCCTCTCTTTGAACACTCGGGAACTACTTCCCTAACCTTGATAGCCTCGCATCTCGGCAAGCTTCAAGACCACGCTTCTGCTGTGCCACTCTGATTTCGCACGCTCTATAAACCATTTACACTTGGACGTCTAGGTATTTATCTACCTAGGAAGAACGTTCAAGGAACTATGTTCCTTAGCTTGCTAAGATCTCTCCTTTCACAAGCTTTCCAATTGCCATATAATTTAACATGGACAATCCCATGCCTTAAACTCTCCATGGCATCCTAGTCATTAGTAACAACATGCTTGAGCACCCACTTGATTCTCCACTCCCAACTTGCATAACCACCCTTGGTCATGTCTGTCAATTCCTATGGTTCGATTCTACCCCTTTACTACTTGCGTTTTGGCCTCGTATATTTCCTTTGGTCATTCTCCTCCAAACTAGGAAGATAGTTTTGCGCTTTCTACCATGCCTAGGCAAGTATTCATAGGGATGAACCTACCCGACAGCCTAGGGAGTGGTTCCTCAATTTGGGTATACTCACCTTATAATCCCACACGTTGGGATTACTGTTGTTACTTATGGGTCTTTATATGCCCATCACTAGCCTTGCCAAAATCCCTTTTTGGCTTTGTCCTATTTAGGTAGACGGATTTCCCCTGTCTCCGCAACCTTGGACATTTGGATAGCACTTTTTATCTATCATTCACTAAGGACTTTGTCCCTTAGGCCTTATCCGTGCCCTCACGACCCAAACACCACCTCCTAGTGTTCTAGAGTGCTTCAGTGTCCCAATGATGGCTTCTTTGACAATGAACATTCCTTTTACGACATTGACTTACTATCGCAACATAAGCAATTTCTCCCCCATAAGGGTATATCTAACTTCCTTATCCCAATAAGAAGTCTTAGGTAGTTGCCTTCTACCAGTTTAACAATTTATTTTGCACCTTTTGCTTAGTTGCCTCATAGTTGTCAAGTCCTACAAGTCATTGCTAGTGCTTCCACACCTCTATCATTATCTGGGTCACCACACTCTAACCTCATGCCTTCCAGCATAGGCTATAATATTCCCATTTCCATTGGGATTCCTTTGGAAGGGGTTCCCATAAACCCGCCAACTTGAACTCAAGGCAGCACGCCTTGGCACCTTCGGTGTCTCCACACCATCGGCTCCACGAGCATATCCTTATAACACTACTTATTAGTGTTTAGGTTTTTGCCAAGACCAATATAGTTGTTCCTCATGCTAACTATCCGTTAGCACCGCACCATAGTGTTTGCACCCAATTTTAGGCCAAAGTTGCTTTCTTCTGGGAACATCTTTCCCACCACTTTAATATGGCACATTCTGCCATCAATGAGATACTCACTGTTCTCATACTTGGATCTTATGATCCTCCCCATACCTCATGGGGCACCATACACTTCCGTCCAAATGCTTCAACCAATCTTGTAGGACCATTCCCTGACTAAGCTCTATTTCGTTAAAGTGGGAATTGTCATTATCCCACTTGTAAAATAAGGTTTCCAAACCTTTATATAGTATATAAATATAACAAAATTCAACTGCATTGAGGCACATGCCATTTTATTTTAAACAAGGAAATATCTACTTAATCACTTCTCCTCCCCCTGCCACTGCTTCACCTCTCTCTTCTCCTTGTCATCGTCATCCAATTTCTTTCCATCCTTTTAATATTGGCTTAGTTGCTCCAAGTCTAGGTGGAGCCCAAGTCCCCATTCAATCTTTACTTTCCCCTTATTAATAAAACAACTTCGTAAACTTCCAATAACGTGCTGTAACACTTCTAGTATAATGCAAATCCTCTCAAAGAATTGTCTTTTAATATTAATACAATGGCATGGAACCCCATGCTATAATAAGTTACATTTTTAAATAAATACATGCCATCTCAGATTGTTATTTTTTGCCTCCAACGCCTATACAATAATCTTGGAATTTCATCACTCTCCACACTATCAGGATTTAAACCCAATAGTAATGCCATCTCTTCTCTAATACGTCCACGCTCATGTTCAGTGGTCGAAGAAACCATCCGGTTGAGCAGATTATGGAGATGCGGATAGTGCTTGGCTAAACAATATACATGCCATAAATGATGACTGGTGTCTGTCCGATCAAATGGCTTCTGATATACTATTCCATCTGCCATTTGGTTGATTTCTGCAGCCACCTCCTAGACTGGCCGGTTCTCTATCACCATCGCTCCAAGCCGTTTTGCAAGGTCCCCCAGAACATACGGTTTCTTCTCCCTAGTTTCCATACTGCAAGAGATGGGGTGCACTGCATATGTGTGCGTGTTCATTGCAGTTTTAATCGGCGAGTCATCGATGATGAGGATTTCACTTGACTAGCAGTCCGGTTCATCACTACAGCCTCTGGCTTGACGAAGATGGGCTTGCTACCCCTCACATGGACCATAGTCAAGCAATCCTCCTGCGTTAGGAGAAAGTCAAATGATAATATTACTCGCGTCTGATCATGCATCATCTGTAGCAATGTTAATGCATTGTGGTGCATCATGGATGTCCAAACTCCCAATTGCAAATTGAACCCGGCCCTCTGTTTTAAGTGTCGCATGGTCATTATTAGATCCCGTAGTTTCTCCCGTGTGATTAATGTGAATCTGTCTCTTTTGACCAACTTGCGACCGCAGGCTTTGGAGGGTGTAGTGACATTTGAGGACGAGCCACACTCATGGGAGAAAAGGACACCGTTCAGATCAAAAACGATACAGTACCTTCGCCGTGACTCTGAAATGAAATGTGTCAGCATAAAAAATGGTACAAGTCAAATTTACCATCTACAATATTAGCGAATGGTGCTCCCGATGGTCGTTGAGAGGGTTTTGGTCGAGGAAACGTGAAGGGCGAAAATACTCTCCTTTGCAATGTGGGGTCAATCGCATCCGATGGCGTGTGGGCACATGCCATTTCAGCTGTAGACTCTGGTACAACTAGCTCAACAGTGGCATGGGGTGGTTCCGATGGCGTGTGATCACACGCCATTTCAGCTGGTGCCTTCGTTGGCAAAGTGGACATGACCGAACAGGCAACAGGGGCGGTGTAGGGAGGTTCCAACGGCGCGTAGTCAGATGATTGGGCACACGTTGAGTCCGTTGGAAATGAGGATACGACCGGCTTGGCGGCTGGGGCGGCCTCATGCGGGTCCAATGGCGCCTGGTCACCGTCAGTTGGATACGTGGACAAGATTGACTCAGTGGTATGGGCAGCATCAAGTGGAGCATGGTCAGCTTGCTTGGCATTGATATGGATAGTAGCCTCCACCAGCTCTGATGACTCTTGCAGGCAAGTAGAGTCCACTTGCGGATCCATATGCATGTCCAAATATCTCCCTTCGATTGAGATGGTATCCTCCCTACTGGCTACTAAAAACAAACTCATTAGCACATTGAATCGACTATACTGTATTTACCATCAACTGCTATTGAGGAACTAGGACCGATATCACTTGGGCGCACTGCTGATTCTGAAGGATTAGACATACATTTCGACCCTTGCTTGGCACTATCCTTCCTCGACACTAAAGGCTAGAGTTTGTATCTTAATTCAACTGAATAATCTCTACTTACCATTTGCTTTGCGACCTACATAGACAATGTTAGAAATGGTAAAAGGTTAGGAATGGATGTACTATTATTTTCCTGATGGTTTGTCTTGTATGACCTTCCTCTGTTGCTCTTTGGCCACCTCAGGCTGGCCATCATCGTCATCATCGTCGTCGTCGTTATTGTGATCATCACCATTGTGAGGACCATCCATGTCCTCTTCATCCTCCTCTTCTTCGTCCTCCTCTTCTTTGTCCTCCTCTTCGTCCTTCTGCTCTTCCTGCTCATTATCTTTCTTTGGCTCCTCATGCCCCTCCTGCATTTCTTCCATAGGCTGCTCAGGCTGGATGGCTTGTTCTTCCAGGACCATCTTGGGAAAATCATCTGGCTGAGTCTCCATCTCAAAATACAAGACATCCATAGCCTGTTTTAGTGCGTGACCTAGGACTGTATCCTCACCCGACTGTCTTAACATGGTTTCTGCACGTTCTTGCACCCTTCAAAGACGACAAGATGAGAAAAACGTGGCCCTGACTTGAAAAGCATCCCTCATCCATTGTACCTCTCCATTGAGATTGGGGAAGGGGAGTCCGCCATAGGAATCTGAGTCAGGAGGTGGTGACTGGCTGCTTTCACTCAGCCCTTGATCTGCAATGAATGGCATGAGCACACACGCCATAACCCGAGGCATTACCTATCATCTTTTCATTGCCCTTCTTCCTTTTCGAATCAAACGCCTCTGATCCCGACGACTGTCCAACGTGCTTTTGCTTTTTATGACCACTGTCAGTTTGAGCTTGGCTGGTGCTTGCCTATTTTGCCTTTGAAGAAGTGTCTCCTGCAAGGAATGGCATGAGACCACACGCCATTGCAAATATAATTTGTACCTCCTTTTTTCCTATTGCTTGTCTGTTTGTCCTTCTTCGACGCGCCACCAGTGCGCTTTTCAGTCCTTGTGTCTAAATATTCACAACGATCTATAATCAAAATGGCGTGAGGCCTCACGTGACTTTACCTTGTGCAGGTTGTGAGCTCGGCCCAACATGGGTATCTTCAACAGTAGCTGTTAACGCCGTTTCAGCATCTGGGGGTGGCCACGCTCCTGCATACAGAGCTTGTGAGATAACATTTAAACTTAAAGTGCGTACTCACCAGGTTCGTAGAAAAGATACTATTTTTCTTTGGCAACTGTAATTATATGCTCCATTGAAGTCACCTCTTCAATGGAGTTTGTCACCGCAACACACGGGACACCCTTGAGTAGTGCGGCTCGAAAGAATAGTCCGCCGCAGTTGTACTCGACAACGCATTTGCCCTTGGAGTCGGAAGCAAGTGACCCACCCGCTATTGCGTTGAAGACCCAGCTGAGCATTTCCCATGCTGCACCTGGAGCTTTCTCTGGATTCGAAAGCTCCATAGCCGTCTTCAGTTCCTCAGGCACGGGTAAATTGACCTCCCTCAAATCAATTCGATCGGCCTTGTCGAACGAAGCTGGGAAGTCACTCCAGTCCCACTCTGCTGCAGGACCAATAACAAGGGCGAGTGTGAAGATGCGGACATTCGTCGGTATCTTCTTCTTAGCCATTATCCCATGGATCTCCTGCATTTCCTTGCCTTTCAACCGAGCCTTCACCTCGTTCAAGGCCTTCCAGAACTTGTGATAGGATTCGGAGTCGTAGATCATATAGTTGACTGAAGATTCCACCTCCGCAAGTCCCACCATTAAGTCAATGATGGAGCTGACTTCGTCTGCATGAGTGATCTCCTCATTTGTGAAGTCCATCACACAAAAGATGTTCTTGACCTGCTCATCTCCACGGGAAACGATGCTCCTCCACCTTTGATCCTCATCCGAATTCATGTATACCCGGTAAGGTTCTCGATAGGCCTCTGCTGCGGGGTCGAGCTGTTTCTGAAGCCGGCGGTCGATATCCCTCTTAATGAAATTTGGATACTGATCCAACTTCTCAGCTTTACTTTTCGTGGCATCCCGCAGCAGATCGATGAACTTGGGGGCCCCCTTCACGTACTTGTCGATGTCTTCATTTGACAACTCCAGCTCTTCCATCATCTCTTGCGTGGTGTCGATGCTCACCCTCTCCACGGCCACTTGCTCGAAGATCTAATCCTTCAATAGCGCACGAGCTCTCAGAGTCGTGCACAAGTCCTCGTATGTCACAATATGGCCGGGAGTCATTTTGGTCTTATTGAAGACTACCTCACCACGTAGAAGAGCATTAGCCACTGTCAGAAGGTCGTCGTCATCTAGAGACCGCGAGAAACGCAAGGCGTTGAGCTTCAAATCATTGAGCTTCCGGCCGTCCTCCACACCCATTGAGTTTAGCAACTCCCCATCATAGTACCTCCTCAGCACATCTACCCATTTGTCAAAAACAACTTTTGTCGCGAGTAGAATGTTATGGATGCTGAGTGTGTCATTGACCTCCAGTGTTTTCGAGAGAAGACTCGAGAATTCCTGCAATGGAAATGGCGTGAGGCCACATGCTATGCCACATGCAACGAGGCTTACCTGCCAGGCGCTAGTTGCTAGTGCACGTCCTTGTCCTGGTTTTTGTGGCTTCTTCAGTTGAACCCAGAGCTTCCGTGTTCGTGCCAATGTCTTGTGCAGACCCGATTTGTAGCACGTTTCTTGCTTGACATTCTGCGCGTGGGAGATGGATATGATAGATCGGAGGGGCGAGTTGCCTTTTATCAGGCGGACAACTCTTGTTTTGAAGACTTTCTTCACCTCCTCACCCACCATAATATCCACAACTATCTCTTGCATCGCCAAGCTAGAATGCTGCCCGGAGATGGCATAGAACCGGATGTTCTGATCGTCCAACACCTTCCTATTGATCAAGTCTGGAAACCTCGTCTCGCCCTTCATTGTTCGGTAGTAGGGGATCACATCTGCGATGTCGGGTGTTACTGGACTTGCCAGCATCTTTTGTTTCAGTTTCTCCACCCACTCATCAGATACTAGCCTGTGGTTATATTTGCTTTGGATGTCGATACGGCTCATGTCGATTGTATATACTTTGTTGGAATAGTAACAAGTACTATTATCTGCGACGATTTTTGCTGCCTCTTCTTGCTCTTTCTGCTCTTTGCGGCTCTTCTTTTTGGTGGGTGTAGTGTTCGAACCCGAGGCAATGGCATCACCGAGTAGCTTCTTTTTTGGAGCAGGAGAGTCGGACGTCGGCTTGAGCTTGACCACCCTTTTTTGCTTCGGGGTAGTTTCCAGATCGACCCCCTTCCCCTTCGCTTCGCGAACTGGAGGCACTCTCAACGACTCAATGTTGGAATATAGTTTTTGAACACTGCCGTAGGTGAGGTCTGTGGATTCCATGTGATCTTCATAGACCCGCAGCGTCTTTGAAATTGTGGGCCTCCTGGACAACCTCTCCCTAGCTCCCTCTAGGAATTCCTCATAGCCGCTGCCCCCCTCCGGGAAGCCGCTAGGATGTGCAAGGTGGATCTTGAAGGCGGACGCTGTCTCTACCACAAGTGCCAGTCCATATTCTTGCATGAAACTGCATGGAGTGTCTGTCACTTGGATGAGGATCCCCATGCATTCTTTTCTCCCACCATTTGTGTTGTACAGCCTCAGATCCTCACCTTCCATCCCGAAAGTCCAACTGGTGAGCTCCTCCCCCTTCTCTACATCCACATTGACAGTGGCTGGAAGAAGAACGCAATTCCTCGCCTGTTCAGAAATGCACAACAATTAGAGCTGACAGATGAAAAGCTAGCAGCTGGAAATAACGTGAGGCCACACGCCATTCACCACTGCATCAGATGTCTTGAGGCTGCATCCTAAGATGGCGTGAGGCTACACGCCATCTGTAACCAGACTGCACTCGAGAGCCTAATCGGTGCATGCCAATGTTGCTACTGAATGGCATGTGGCCTCATGCCATTTTCTACTTGGCCTAAAAGACTTACCATTTGAAGCCGAATGGAGGCGTGACAATCGAGGCTGGACTCGCTGGCGAATGTGCACTGTGTGTGCAACGGATCGTAGCAGCAAGGCTACTCTGCCACTTACAGTTGGAGAGTGGCGCTGAAATCTCCCGGGACGCCAAGTGGGCTGCGTGTGGGTGGCGGAGTGGGCGGCGGAGTTGGCGGCGAAGTTACAAACTGGGTGTGTCTTGAAGTGGACGCCGATGCACACGAGTGCAATGCGAGCGCGAGTGTGATGCAAGCGCGAGTGGAAGCCGATGCACACGAGAAACCTGTAGAGAAGGTAGATGAGCGCGAATGTGAGCGTGATTGCGATGCGAGCGCGAGTACGACGCAAAACCTAACCTCACACGCGCGAAATGTCACAACAGTTGGTAATCCCGCCACGTCATCATTCCTCGGACTTGGGCGCCACCATTAATTTCTGGATCGCCGCGCGCATGCATGCACGTGAAATGCAAAAGAAATCCGCAACGTCATCATTCCTCAGACTGCATGCACGCGAAATCCAAAAGAAAGATCATGATTGGGATATCATTTAATACCCTCGCTATATTTATACCATGCATGATTGGATATTCCAAAACATCTTGTATTTCCAAAAATGCTAGATGTTCAGCTAAATAAAGAATGGTATACAATGTCCTTCTTGATGACCCTGCAAAGAAGCATCTCGATCGGACACCACATGAGACCACACGAGCCTTACAATGTTTCAGGGGCATTTGCCATAGATCCGACTGTTATTTTGCTCCAAGATTCTACAGTTTGGTGTGCATTGACCTTTCCATCGACACTGCAAAGGGACATCACAATCAGATGCGGGATCACAAGAAACCAACTTCACTAACTCTGGTTTCACCAAGATCTACGTAAGGAGTTATGAAATGAAAGGACCCTTCTATTGAAATGTGTTTATGGTCCTAGGGGCATTGTGACATATCAAAGGATTTTGCATCAAGTTCTGTATTTGCATGTTTATCAAGCTACTGAATTGCTAAACCCTAAACCCTAAACCCTAAACATGTGGCAAATGCTGCGTGAAGAAAGATGCCCTTTTTGGGCAAATGTTGTAAGAGGCAGATGCCGAGCAGTTACACGGCGAATAATCTTGGCGCGGATCGCTGACATAGGATGGCAAAGTTCGAATCACTGACATGGCACAGCTGGATCGAGGCAAGGACATGATGTGACAAAGTTCAACGTTCGACAGCAAAGTCTAGAAGCTACTCAGTTTGAAATTTGTAAGAGGAATTATAAGATCTAGTTTGTCAGAGGATTTGATATGACGTTCAAGCGTGTGGGCTCATGCAATTTTGATCCTAAAAAATGCACCAAAAAATGCTCGGCATCATCTGGCGTTATCTCTTGAATGGCGTGGGGCCGCATGCCATTTTCAGGGGCACATAGAAGTATATTCCTAGAATATTCTGACACGCGTTTTGAGTTTTCTAGAGATCCAACCGTTAGATCGCAACTAGATTTTATAGAATGGTATACAATGTCTTTCTTGATGACCCTACAAAGAAGCATCTCGATCGGACACCACATGAGACCACACGAGCCTTACAATGTTTCAGGGGCATTTGCCATAGATCCGACCGTTATTTTGCTCCAAGATTTTACAGTTTGGTGTGCATTGACCTTTCCATCGACACTGCAAAGGGACATCACAATCAGATGTGGGATCACAAGAAACCAACTTCACTAACTCTGGTTTCACCAAGATCTATGTAAGGAGTTATGAAATGAAAGGACCCTCTCTATTGAAATGTGTTTATGGTCTTAGGGGCATTGTGACATATCAAAGGATTTTGCATCAAGTTCTGTATTTGCATGTTTATCAAGCTACTGAATTGCTAAACCCTAAACCCTAAACATGTGGCAAATGCTGCGTGAAGAAAGATGCCCTTTCTGGGCAAATGCTGTAAGAGGCAGATGCCGAGCAGATGTATCTCAGGCTAGCGAAGGGGACAAATGAAAGCTAGCTATAAACATGACGGGATGCAAATAGATTACTAGGCTGGTCCTACGAAAATCAAAAACCATAATTGAAAACATTGAAAATGCAAAAAGAAAGGTTTATAATATTTTTGAATTTTAAGCAACCAAAGGAATGTAAGTAGGGCATGTGTTTGTAAGTTTAAAAATGCCTCAACCACTTAAATTCCCAAGTAAATAAAGCTGTTTTTCTATTTTTGGTACAGGTAAACTTTATAGTGTGTGGGCTCATGCAATTTTGAACCCAAAAATGCACCAAAAAATGCTCGACTAGCATTATTCTTTGAATGGCGTGTGGCCTTATATTGCCATAAATAGACGTACACACACAGCATAATTATTCCTTTACACGGCGAATAATCTTGGCGTGGATCGTTGACATGGCATGGCAAAGTTCGAATCACTGACATGGCACAGCTGGATCGAGGCAAGGACATGATGTGACAAAGTTCAACCTCCGACAGCAAAGTCTAGAAGCTACTCAGTTTGAAATTTGTCAGAGGAATCATAAGATCTGGTTTGTCAGAGGATTTGATGTGACGTTCAAGCGTGTGTTATTTTTGAATTCTCGAACTCATTCCTAGGTCTATCATTTTTGTGCACCGTGTTCTTGGTTCCGCTGAGCGCAGTGAGCGCTGCTTGTGTAAGCGGCATTGTGAGCTGTGGTTTATGCATCTACGAGCGGTTGCGGCATTGCGAGCGCTATTGCGAGCAGCAGTTTATGCGAGTGGCAGTTTGTGCGAGCGGCGCTACGAGCAGTTGCGGTGTTGCGAGTGGCGCTACGAGTAGTTGCGGTGTTGCGAGCGGCACTGTCTTTGGTGTGGCTACCGCTTCCTCTTGATATTCGGCACTTGTGCTTCCTGGTATGTTCACCATGGAATGGCTTAGGACCACATTTAGAAATGGCATGAGGCCACATGCCATCTTGGGCCCTTGCAATTTCATGGCTAGCGTATTGTCATGTATGTTTTTACTTGCCTGCAGCTGTATGTATATCAAGATGGCATGAGGCCTCATGCCAATTTTGTGAATGCAAAATTTTACGTGGGTGTCAATAGCATGTTTGAATAATGACATGTGGCCTCATGCTATTGAGGTTGTTTGGTATGTTATGATTTATGCCATTCTCCAATCATTTTTTGTATGGTCTTAACTTCTTTTCTGCACTTTCAGAATGGCCTCCGCAAGTGCGACGGATGTTCCCTCCGTGGATCTTAAGAACCGTGCTACATGGATTCAGGCAAAGGTGTTTCTAAACAACCCCGAGGGGGAGGTGGTAGCTGAGGGCTTAGCTACAGTTGTCGATCCAAGAGATGCGGTTGCTAATCAAGAATTGGGCTGGGATGATATTGGAGTTGCGATTTTAGAGGTTGTTGACACAGAAGAAAACAGTCTGACTATTGGAAGCATTGTGCGGTGGAAATTGAGGCACTTAGTGTTTGAGAATGTGAAGGATTCACAATCAAACACCACTACAACTGATGACAGAACATCTCTTCATGGGAAAAGAAAGTACACCTTCCTAAAGCGCAGCCAAAGGGATCTGAGCAACGAACCGAAAAGGCAGAAAATGGCGATGGAGGTTTGAATGGTCTCGACAGTTGCTTGTTGCAAGAGGAGGTGCTGTCAACATGCTGATTGGGATGCTATTGAAGAGGAGAGAGCAAGATACAAGACATTGTCCTGGAAGGCAGCTCGCTATTTTGTGTATGAGGCATTACGGTCATCTGTTGATGCTTCAGAACATCAGGTGGGGGGCATGGTCTTCCAGAGGGGTTTGGTCTGCATGAAGGCATGGAGAATCATTTATGGAGTCCCTCGAACCACATTCTATAGAATCAAAACTGAGTTCGAGGAACAAAGGGTTCAACAGGCAGTCCATGGGAACGACGGTACTCACAAAACCAGGGGTCATGTTGTATATGGAAAGGCAATCTTCAAGAGGTTTGTCGAGACATGTAGCGAGCAGCAACCACATAAAACCCGCCTTTTGGAAGATGGAACTCGAGACACCCAACGAGTTCTCCCTTCCATGTATACCAAGGGGGCCATATTGGAAAATGTGAATCGGAAACTCCAGAGTAATGGCTACAGGAAGCTGAGCCAATCTAGATTTAGTAGATTGTGGAGCAACAGGTTCAGGGATGTGAGTATAGGAAAGTACTCCAGCTTTTCAAAGTGTGACGAGTGCACTGCTATCAAAATGGCTTTGTCGAAGAATTCTTGCATCGCTCAAGAGCGAGAGACGTTGGTTAGAAGGCGGCTCGACCACAACATCGAGCAGAGAAGCTGCAGGACTGCATATTATCATAACAGGATTCTCTCCATGGAGAGACCTGACTCTTGCCTCTGCATCATCCACGACAAAATGGACCAGAAAAAGACGTGCTTACCTCGACTCAATCCTGCCCCCAAGGCAATCTCTTCATCCATGCAGCTGCCTGTGTCTCTGTTCGGCATAATTGCTCATGGGCATGGTGCCCAGAACTATGGGAACTTCTTTGTACCTCTATGGGGTGGCGGGGGTGCAAACATGATGATTGCGTCCCTAGCAAAACACTTAAGGTCTTTGCAAAGTGCGCAGACTGAGCTGAACAGCCAACCCTTGCATAAGGCCCTTGTCGATTAAACCCCATACAGGGTTCAGCTGGAGGAGGAGCAAAGGCTTGCAGTATCGCGTGGGGCCCCATGCCATCCCAGTGAATATGTTGGCCGTTAGATTGTAGGGTTATCACGTGAGGCCTCATGCCATTCCGACGAGGTTGGTCGCCCGGTGAATGCACAGCCTCATCCAAACAAAGCAGAATCTCAAGGAAGTTCTTGCGGCCAATGTGGCCTTCCACCCCATCTTCTGCTCCAAACAAAAAATGCTGGCAGTGAGAACAAAAACATGTACGTCTTCGCGTACTTGGCGATGCTTGTTGCCAAAGGCATATTTGAAACAGTTACACTTGGCTTTCTCATGGTTGGGCACACTCATGAAGACATCGATGCCATGTTCAGTCACCTAGCAGAGTCCTTCCGGCGATCCAATGTCCTCACCCTCCCACAACTCTACGATGAATTCCAAAATTGCATCAAAGGCACTATTGAAGCTGCACTTGTGACAGAGGTTCCAGACTTTAAGGGGTTTGTAAGAGGCTACATCAGAGACGGATCCGAAACGCTTATTGGCCACTCCAAGCCTCTTTAGTTTCATTTCAGCATGCGTGACGGTGCTCCAGTGATGAGGTACAAGATGAGAGAATGGGACACAGTGTGGCTGCCAGTGGACGGCATTGAACTCTTTAAGAGAGATCCCATAACTGGGGAACCTATGATTCCTCAGGGTTCCCCACGGCCGATGCACCCGGATGGACTCAAAGACCAGGAAAGTATAGTGGCCGGGATTAGACAGCATATTGCCTTCTGGAAGAGGGGATTGGTGTTTGGTGGAGAATCCTATTTTAAGAGGTGCAAGCCTTTGATCGAATACTGGGAGAAGATTATATCTGCTATCCAAAATGGGCCAGTTGTATATGAAGAATTGGAAGAGTCCTTTTGGCCAGAACCCAGAGCACCAGATAGTAGCGGAACAATGTCCTCTGGAAATGCAGTGACAGATAACGATGTTGAGGATCACTATTGTGGGCCGAGGAACAAGAAGCCAGATTCAGCATTCAATCCAGTACAGGTCTGCAAAGGAATGGTCGTGCTTGTCAGACCCAGTAATAAAAAACAAATGATATGGGTGGGGCACTGCATCACTGATGCAGAGGAGGACGCGGAAACTAACTCCTTCAATGTAACTGTGGAGTGGTTCAAGCCAAGTTCCGGATATACAAAGGATTGCCTAGAAAAGAGATGGGTGCTGAATCCAAGGGATCCCAGCATGAGCATATCGGTGGATAATGTTGTGCATGGTTGGATGCGGAAGCAGAGTGCCACCATCACCTTGCCAGACCATGTAAGAGATGCAGCAAGAGCATTCATAACCCGGGTTCAAGGTGAGATTCATTAATATTCCTTTACTAAGTTTCTAATGTATTTTATTTCAAGGTGAACAATCCGAATCTGAATCAGAGGAGGCGTGATGGCTTGTGGCCTTACGCCATTCCTAGGTGAGATGATACAAATAACAAGTATAAATTCTTAGTTGTTCTAGCAAATCTTACTTAAAGTTCAAGGTGAACAAGCCGAATATGAATTCATCGGATTGTTATAACAAATTGCGAGGTGATGGCATGAGGCGATACGCCATTTGAGAGTGGTAGCCATTCCTATATGAGGTGAGTGAAATATTTATTAGAAATACCTCATTCAATTGTGCACTTCTAAGTCTTGGTCCACTCAGTACTGTTTGTATGTTTCTATTTTAATTCTTTCTCTAAAATGTTATTTAGCATGTGGCTTCATGCCATTGCTCTCCACAATCATGCATTGAATTTTTTTATCCTTGCATAATACTTCTCCATATATATAGCATGTGCGCACATGTGATATGGTTCATTAGGCCTGATATAGTGTGTGAGGTAAAACAAAGATGATGTGACATATGCATTTACCAATCACACGTGCATAAATCTAATAATATGGCGTATGGCCCATATTAATGGCACATAAACCCATATTGTGGGCTTACGTGCTTTATGTACCATCATTCCCTTGCAGCGTGTGTGTTGGTTTCCTTTTATAACACAACGAACCCCATATTTTAGGGTGAAGAGCGTTCTCATGGCAAGCACAAAATCTGTAAGTGAGGCAAAAAAGGAGACGGAGAAGGAGATAGGTGAAGATGTAGAATATATAAGTCTTCCAAACTCCCCGTACTATACTCCAGGTGATCATTTTTTTGAACAAACGGCAACATTAACAACTATCGAGAACGCCCCAGTAACGTCAGAGACAACAATCCAAAGCAAAACAACTGACCCGGAGAAGGATGATAGTACCGCTGAGAGTACCAAAAAGGAGGTGTCCACTAGCGCTTAGGCTTATAATGGCGTGTGCCCTCATGCCATTTACTTGATCACCAAATACCTTTTTCCCTTTGCACTAGTATATCTTAATACCGGTTTGAGAAATAGAATAGCATGTGCCCTCAGGCCTTTTACTAAATCACCTTTGAAAGAAATGCAAGCCTCTATGTCGTAAAAAAAAGGTACTAGAGAAATTCCTTAATAATATAAATGTTATTTAGTTTCATGAAAATACACTAAGGGTCAAATGAGTTAAATGACTTCTCCAGACTAGCAATGCCTCTTGCTACACCTTCACAATTAGATTCGTTAGAAAAAGATAACATTGAATAATATCTAAATGTTCTCACCATTAAGTTATATGTCTGGCTAATAGGAATGATGTTCATCTTGGAAAGCTCACCACACGCTCAATGAACAAACAAATAGTGTGTGCGCGCATGCCATCGCTCTTCTTTAGCTTCAGATTCGGCTTGTTCACCTTGACAATGAGATTTATTATACAACCAGATGGACTCAATCTGGACACAAAGTCACCGCGCTAGTCACCATGCCCCAGATATGTCTAGCCCCTGGACAAAAAACATATAATTTCACGTCATTTTCAAATACTTGAAAATTTGTACCTAGTCCCATTTTACTGAATAAATCCCACTTTAACGAAATAGAGCATGACTCCACTTGAGTCATCCAGCATTTTAGACTTTGCTAATCCAACGATCTGCGAGGTTTTAGTCTTCGAGGTGTCAACTCGCTGGAATACAACTTCTTGTATTCAGGTCCTGCTCACAAGGACCATCTTTGCAAGTGTTACTCCGACACTTGATTTGTTCTCTTGGGGCAACCTTTTGCCCCTTAGGACCACTTGTCCATGTGATGAAAATACCAACTCATCCTCTGAGTACACCCCCAACTCCTTGGGTTGTTCTAGCATTTATTAGAGGTAACCCCAGCTACCACTTCAAGGACTTGTGTCCTCTTCTGTATTTGACCTCCCATGGTCATCAATTCTGGTCTCAAAGTTATGAGCACTAGCCTCAACTATATGAGGGTAACCTTGTGACTCCTTTATTATTTTGGAGTCTACATTTCCTGTGATCCCAACTATAGTTGTTTACCACAACTACGTTAGCCCATTTGTTGTGTCAAACACTCATCTGGATCACATCCTCAGCTCTCTGAGGAAACCATATACTGTTCCTAAGATCCCAAAGTCGTTCCATTTTTATCCACCACTTTGTCTACAAGTTCTCACATGAACTGTAATGGAGAGCCATGTCTTCCCGACCTGCTACTCCTCAAAGATAAGGCCACTCCTCGGACCTTCCGATGCCAACACCAGTGGTGATATACTTGAGCACTAATAAAAGTCGGACTAAAGAACAGCTCTGATACCAAATTGTAAGCGACTAATTTTTCCATTTTACTTTAGTCACTTAACTACACCTCCGACCACTTGGAGGAGTCTCATTCACAACCTCCATAAGTCCCAGTTAGGACTTGGGGCTTGCCAGCTCTGAGAATGGCATCCATGCCACTCAACCTTTGCACTTGGTCTAAGTGCTTCACGTGTCCGATCCCATGACCGACACCCCAAGGTACTACCAACATACCAGCCCATTACGCTAGGCCATGCCCATTCACCTTGGTCACACCGGTGGTCTAACGCCACCTGCATCATAATCCCGTCTCTCAAAGACTAGGCCATCCATCCATGAGCGATCATCCCAGATCTACTCCTTAGCATCCTTAGGATGCCCGCAGACATGGGGAATAGCCTTCCCTGACAACTCTTTTCCAGTCCCCACCAAGTCCCTTTTAGTCCATGGCCGTGTTCGCCAACATTGCCACTGGATCAAGGCCCACAGGCCTGACTGCTAAGTCCCACTATCTTTTGGGACTTCCTCACCATGTGACCGTATCCTTGGTCACTGCATTAGAGGCCTACTCCTCTTCCCTTTCACCGTTTGGGACTTTGGGACAACATTTCGAAACACCGTGGCCTTACGCAAGCCTCATGGGTACTCTCCCTGCCTTTCGCCTTTAGGTGCTCTAGCTATGGGCTTAGAGCGAGGTTCCGTTGAGCCACAACAGGTATCCAAGTAGATAGTGCCACCCACACTTGGACTGGGAGCATCGGCCAGTTGATCTCCCGGGGGAACTAGAGCTGGCTCTTGAACACTTCACCAAGCTACCCTACTTGTCGGTTTGTGTTCACTTTAGTCTTGGACTTCCCAGTGGGCAACTCATCACCCAACACTGGGTCCGGCCTTCCTGGGCCAAACTGGCCTTTCCTGGCCAAACTGGCTCCACTGCAGTCCTCCCCCTACTATACTTTTGGAGCTCACCAAACCCCCAGGGTCTGGGAGACGAACACTTTGGGCTTTCACCCTCTCAGACTCGAACTCGGACTCGGACTCAGACTCGGACTCGGACTTGGACTCGGACTCGGACTCGGACTCGGACTCGGACTCGGCCTCGGTCTTGGTCTCGGTCCCGATCTCGGTCTTGGCCTCGGTCCCGGTCCCGGTCTCGACTTCGTACTCCATCTCGGGTCCATCTCGGACTCCATCTCGGGTCCATCTCGGACTCCATCTCGGGTCCATCTCGTACTCCATCTCGGGTCCATCTCGGGTCCATCTCGGACTCCATCTTGGGTCCATTTCGGGTCCATCTCGGACTCCATCTCAGGTCCGTCTCGGACTCAATCTCGGATCCATCTCGGGTCCACCTCGGACTCCACCTCAGACTCCATCTCGGGGTCCTTCTCGGACTCCACTTCGGACTCCACTTCGGACTCCAACTCGGGTCCATCTCGGACACTTCCACATGTCATGTGTTAGTCCTTTTTGGGTCCCTTTTTGGAGCCTTGCTTATAGCTCGCTTCGTGCTCATTCCTCAAGCACTTTGTTAGGGGTTCCACTCCCGCTCTCGACCTTTCAAGGCGGAGCTTTTAGTCCAAACGTGTTACGCTCATTTGGCTTTTGCTTCGGCCACTACCACGTGGTGCCTCTCCGGCTCTACTTTGGGGCCTATGGATTTTGTGTCTCACAATTTGAAGATATAGTCTTTGTGATTGAGTATTAGATATCCACCTAAACAAGTGATGCATCCAAGGCTTAGGGTTTAATGAAATTTTGTTTTATGAAGGGAAGTTAGGAATTTAGAGGTTTAGATTCCCATCTATTGTACTAACTTTTACTTGGTCCTACTTGGTTTTAATATTCACTACACGAGCAACAGAGTTTTATCCATCCATCCACAGATTCCTAAATTCTCTCTGAATCCCCCTTCAGGGGTTAGATTGAACTTAAAGTTTAGCTACACTCTCCGTAAGCACAAGCAGCTAAGCACACAAAGCTAAAGCAATGGTGGTCGGATAAACGAGGTAAGCTGACAAATTGGAAAGGAAAAAATTATGGCTTATAGTTTGGTATTAGAGCTTTTTCCTCAGTTCTAGTGAAGGATAGAAGCGAATTGTTAGGAAATAGCTAAGATGGGGCATAAAAAAACCAAAGTGGCATTCACAAAGCTCAAGCTTTTGAAGCAGTCGTAGTAGAGACTTCAATAGCAGTTTGCCAAGGTAATAATCTTGATAGAACCTTTGTAGCACATGTGGTTTTCACCTTTTATCTTATGGTAATTTACTATAAAATAACCATAAAGCAAAACTTAAACCCTTTATATGCATTTTTATGAAGCGCATTGAAGCATTTTTCATGTTTGAGCGAGCGTTGGGGGAGGCGCCCTTCCTTCCACCAACAAATGGTGAACCTAGCATGACGCACAACACTTTCAGAAGCATCATTTCTCTCTTTTTCTTTTGGCCGTAGACTTTGGGAAGGAATTCCTTGTTTGTCTTACGGTGGTTTTGTTTGATCTTGGGCGTGTTGGATAGGTCTAGAGCTCCTCTTTCTAGAAAGGTATGGCGCTCATCAAGCCGTGTAGTATTTGAAGAGATACAACATTTCTTGGCTAGGTCAAATAAGCATTTTGGGGTTTTCACTTTCTCGCCTGGATCCTTGGCCCAATTTCTCATGGTAGTGCATTTGGGCTTGTAGATTTGGCTTAGATGTATGAGTAGGGGTGATTCTTGGCACTAGATTTGGCCAAATTGGCAGCATGCAGAAGGATTTTCTTCTCCAGCTAGATTGGGTCATCTTTGTGGTAGGAATTCATGCTCCTTCGGGCTTTGTTTTGGATGCCGTTTGTTTCTAGAGGTGCTCCTAGTCCTAGGCTTTCCAGAAATACCAACGGCGCCTTAGTATCCATCTACATCACGGACATGCACATGTTTTCCCACAATGTTGGCATTCTGGGCTACCTCTTCGTGGATTTCGGGGAATATTGAGGTGGCTTCTTTCCACATTCCTACAATAGAGGGTAGACGGGGCTGATCCCTTTCCAACGAGCCCACCAACAGTCAAAATGGAGAAGGATTGAGACCAAAGAACTCATTTTTCTCTTTTAGGTTAAATTTTGTTGGGGGTTCCTTGGGAACGAAGCAATCTTCAAAAAACAGGTAGCCATAGGAATAGGAACAGGAGGAGCAAGAACAAGAGTTGGCGTGGGAACATGGACAGTAGGAATCGGCACAGGGATAGGAGTTGGTGTTGGATCAGACGCAGGAGTAGGAGTGAGAGCAAGGGGGTTACCAGTTACAGGTTACAGGTCCCCGGTTACTGGTTACCAGCTACTCCAGCGACTACTCCAATGGCTATTTCAGCAATTACCATACGGGTCAATGGTTACGTGTGCTTGAGGCCTACATCTACTTCCCTTTTGGCCCTTATTTCTCTTTGTCACAGGCATTTTGGACAACTTTGAGCAGCTTGGGCACAAGTTTGCAGTCTTCTTGCTCCTGTCCACCCAGTTGCCTTGACTGGGCATTTGCAGTGTTCAGGGTATTTGATGCCGATACAAACTAGACGTACGACAAATTGGCACCCTTTTACGATACCTCGAGGCCCTAAGGTACAAAGTAAACTTTCTAACATCCAAAGGCAGCTTAGGTATGACACTAAACCTTCTCGGGCCGAGTCCTCTTCATCCTCGGCAGATTCTAGTGACTTAGATCTACGAGCTATGGCACAGCCACCCTTAGCTTGACCTCAGCTCCATGTTCTGCAGAAGGGGAGTGATCTGCCGACTTTCTCAGGTGTTGGAACAGTCTCTCCAACATCGCATATCAGTCGCTTTGATTACTATTGCACCACAAACATGATCGTCGATGATGATCGTATGTGCTGCGACTTCTTGCAATCTCTTGAAGGCAAAGCAGAAACTTGAGCAGATTCTCTCCTCCCAGAGGACCGGACAGACTTCCAGACACTACTTGCATCGTTCAGAAAAACGTTGTTGAAGAAAAACCCACAAATCGGCTATTTGTCGACCTCTTTTCATTCCTACAAGGTGCTCACGAATCTGTTCCTGACTACATCACATGGTTTTGAGCTTATTGGAAGCAGTGTTGGGATCGCAGAGTAGTCCAAGATGAACAACAGGGGATCACAGCATTCACAGTAGGTCTGCATGGGAACTTGTAGCGGAAACTTCTTAGGAAGATATTTAGGTCTTGCCGTGAGGCATTTTCATTTGCCACGAAGCTAGAAAGAGAGCTTCTTGTTAACTTGGGGATTGTTAAAGTTGATTTTGACCAATCCATCACCCCATCAGAGTCACCTTGTGTAGCTGTTCGCCCGTCCACAACAAAGCCCGTCGCTATTGAGCATACACCTCTGGCTATTGAGAACTTTGCCAACGAGATGCGGCAGCTGAAGGAGATCATTTTTCAGCAGCAATCACACCATGACAAGCTGCTCCAGGAGCTGGTGGAGTCTAGGAAAGAGGCCACTACAGCTCAGGACCATAGATTTAGATCCCGTTGGTGCACTCACTGTGAGACAAACACTCACAACACACAGCGCTGCTTCAAGCTTCACCCAGAGCTTCGGCCTCCATCTTTTCAATGTGTCCAACAACATCCCTCCGCTGATAATTCCACATCGTCTCGGGGTCTAGAGACGTATCAGGAGCAGTTGGAGCAACAAGCAATTGAGGCAGCCCCTTCGTCAAGCAAAGGCAAGGCACCAGCCTCATCGGTCAACATGATTTTGGTAGCCAAGGAACTCTATAGGCAACAGTAGCAAACCGCAGCCACTCGAGCCCAAACGAAGAAGAAGGCACCTTCTCAGCTTGCCATAGATCCCCTGGCGCCAGTTGAGAGTGAATCTCTGTTGGCACCAAATCGAGTGACACAGAGGGTGACTTGTAAGCTCCCCTTCAAGTCACTACTTTCTTTTCCTCCTAAGGTCTCCCCAACAGCTATTCCTGTTCTGGAGCCAATTCTTCAACAACTGGTTGGCACTCCTGTCACCTTTTTGCTCCGAGACATGTTGTGTTTTGTCCCGGGATTCGGCCAGCGTTTAGAGGAGTTTGCACGGTCAGGAACACTAGAGAGCACTCTCAAGAGGACTCCTCAAGAGGTGCACATTGTCAACATGACAAAATTTGGTGGAGATCCTGGTCCATTTTTCGTCCCAGTGTAGATTGGTACTTCCTCTTGTAGGATGGATGCTTTGATTGACTCCGGTTCTGGAAGCAACATTATCTCTCTCGAAGCTGCCCTTTCAGCATAGCTATAGATCACTAAGAGCTCCTCCATCGTGCTCAAGACTTTCGCCAACCACACTGTTCCTTTAGTAGGCATTTGCTATGGTGTCAAGGTCTCAATGCAAGGTGTTATTTCTGAAGTGGATTTCCTCGTGGTTGACTACAAACATCTTGGAACGTTCTTTTTGAAGGACTCTATCATCCTTGGCCATTCATGGCAAGTCACAGCCCATTGCACCATTGACAGCGCACAAAGCAAAATGGAAATTAGCAATGGAACCCACAGCGCCACCTTTCTCAAAAACCACGGCAAAGCTCTTTCTCAGTAGGCCCAGTAGGCTCAGAATAAGATGGGCTCCACACCATACTTTCCTCTTGAGCTCACAGAGGTTTTTCCTAAGTTGGCAGTGGAGTCAGCCATCTATATGACGGATGCTTTCTCATGCAATGCGATTGACACAGTTGGAGGTGAGTTAGATAGCCTGAGACATCTCTCGGCTTCACTCTCTTTATTTGAGAGTAAGGCCAAGCCTCTAGACACGCCCTCTTTATTTGATGGCGAGGCTTATAGAGTATGGGCTCCCATATCCAGCTTTCCGGAGTGTTTCTTGATAGAGGAAGGGCTTCTTGACTCGTTTCTCGCATGGGACCAACTCTCTCTTATAGAGCTTGATGACACAGTCACTCCAGACTAGGTCCATCTTTCACAGGACACAGCCGAACTCAATCCTCCTTAGCAACTATTTGAGGTGTCACACAGCCAGAATCTTCCTACTAAAATTGCGGTAGCTGACGACTTTGAACGTATTTTGTCATGCTGTTTCTTGGAGACGGAGGATGACATCCAGACACAGAACTGGTAGAAAGAATCGAGCCAATCAGATGTGCTGCATGCAAGTTATACTTCTTTGAGTTCAGAATTTCCTACCGTGGAACCCCCGATACTCCAACCACCAGAACGACAACTTCCTTTTGACATTTACATCACAACGGGTATAGAGGCTTTTGGAGTATGCTTTTTCCAATGTTCACAGCCTAGCAAGCCACCACATGCAACATACTATGCCTCCCATTCATTCAAGGAGACTAAGAAGAAGTACGTGGATGCAGAAAAAGAAGTAGTGGCTATTGTTTACACCTTGGAGCGATTTCATCACTTTCTCGTTGGAGCCCGTATCCATTTCCATGTCTATTTTAATGTGTTGACCTTTCTTTTACAATGACTGGTTCACAGTCCTCGTACTTTATCTTGGATTATGACCATCCAGGAGTTCCAACCAACTTTTCACATGCGGCGGAAGCGTGTGATGGATCCGAGCGAGTTCTTGGTTGCTGAAGCTACTTCCTTCGTGGTCCCAGCAGCATTACAGGACATTGCAATGTACCTAGATTCAGGTCAATTCCCAGCAGATTCCTTACCAGTACAACAAAAGGCAGTGGAGATCCGAGCACGGGGGTTTTGCCTTCTCAACAGACACCTTTACAGGAGGACTTCTCAGGAGGTTTTGTTGTGGTGTGTGGGGGAACACGAGGTCTCTGAACTCCTTTGTGCTTTCCACTCTTGTGCGGGGCATTTCTCGGGACAGGTCACAGCACAGCTCCTCTTGCACCATGGCTACTTTTGGCCTCGGATTCACCAGGACAGCTTGGCCTATGCAAAGGCATGTGAGCAGTGCCAATGGTTCAACCCCCAGAGCCATGTTCCATATCTTCCTTTCCAGCTCATTACTTCTCTGGGTCCTTTTTTCCAATGGGGACTTGACTTTGTTGGCCCAATCAACCCACCGAGCTTAGAAGGACAACGATACATCATCATGGCAACGGACTATTTCACAAAATGGGTTGAGGCCACCCCTTTGCGATAGGCAGATCAACAGTCTATAGCAAAATTTGTCTATGAGTACATCATTTGCCGATTTGGAGTTCCTGCTGTTTTGGTTTCCGATCGTGGTAGCGGCTTCCTTGGACAGGTGATGCAGCATCTTCTCCAGCGGCTGTAGGTCAAGCACGTGAAGAGCAGCAGCTATTATCCTGAGTGCAATGGCCAGGTAGAGTCCAGCAACAAGATATTGAAGACAGTCATCTCAAAGCTTGTGGAGGATCACCCAAGGCATTGGCACGAGCACTTGGTTATGGCGTTGTGGGCCGTTTGGATGTCCTTCAAGACATCCATCTCTGCAACCCCATTCTCCCTTGTCTATGGGACAGAGGCCGTGCTTCCAGTGGAGATCCAGGTGCCATCACTCTCACTTTCACTTTGATACGCAGTAGTGATGCAGCTTAGCGATGAGGACAAGCTTCATACACGTGACTTGGAGGTTCTTGCCTTGGAAGAACAACGATGATCCACAACTAAACATCTCCTTTGAGGCAAAAAAAAGATTAAGTTAGTCATCGATCACCAATGGTCTGCTGAACCATTCGAGGATGGTGATCTTGTTCTACTCAACGAGTTTATGCCACCTTCGAAGTTCTCCCCTTGCTGGATTGGTCCCTACTTTGTCCAGTGACACATCGGAGGCAGAGCACATGTGCTAGTTGATGCTGATGGAGGTGAGCTCCCACATGCTCACAACCACTCTCGTTTCAAACGCTTCATCCGGTGAGGCGTTCCTCTTCTCTTCTTTTTCTTTTTTCATTTTCATCCTTTCTTTCACT
>NW_003314312.1:673550-687706 GCF_000143415.4 Selaginella moellendorffii
CTGCTCCAGCACTCAGTGGACACATGCCACCTCCCTTTACCGGCAACCTAGTGACTACGACGTCCTTTTCAGCTGCTGACTTCTTCAGTCTGACATATCAGACTGGCCACCTTCTCAGAGTGCCACCCCATCTCAGCATTCCACCATATCACTCCACCATATCGGGACTGGAGTAAGTGCAGGAGTAGGAGCAAGAGCAGGTGGTTACCAATTACCGGTTACAAGTCCTCGGTTACTGGTTACTAGTTACTGGTTACCGGTTACCGGCTACTCCGAGTGGTCAGCACTTACTCTACAGGCCAACAGTTATCAATGGTCACCTTTTTAGAGTGCCACCACCATCTTGGTGCTCCACCATATCTCTCCATCTTTCATCATTTCCACACTTACCACCCTTGGGCAACACATCCCCTCTTCTACCTCTCTTTCTTTCTCGATTTTGGCCAATCCTTGGAGCATACCAGAAGTCATCAAGAGGCTGCATTTGTATATTACACTTTCTTGAGCCAAAATCCAAGGTCCAGTTTGATTACAGGGTTTCCCACCGGGTTTTCCTCCCTGTCTCCAAACTTGACACCTACCTTTTTTCTTTCTTTTCCGCTTTGTTTTCTAGAGGTTCTACTATTTCCCGCAACTACCAGCACTTGGCATCAGTAGCAGAGGAACACTCTACACTCTTCAGAGGGTTCTCACGCATCTGGAGCCAACGCGATCCACCGTGGTTGCATGTTAGGGCGTGGCCACCGAGAGAGTGAGAGAGAGAGAGGGAATATTCTGGTCCTCAAAATATTCCTCATCTTTCTTGTATAAACCCTTGCCTCACAAGGGCAACGGGGGGCATTTTTGTGAAGAGCATTGAAGCATTTCTCGCGTTTGAGCGAGCGTTGGGGGAGGTGCCCCTCCTTCCCCCAACAGATGCAATTAAAGTGCATTTTAATGATAACTTGTAAAAGGGGAACATGATAGAGTTGAGGTTCATATTTAGCAAAGGAGACAAACCAAGGGGGACATATGGCAAAGGGAAATTCAGGAAGAGTTTCTCTAAGAATGAGTCTTCAGGGTTTCAAAAAGGCAAATCCAATGGTCAGCGAGCAAACACATGGGGGAGTCAAACAAAAAAGGATAAACCCATTAATAAGAAGGCCAAGTCTACTAGTAGTGTGGGAAATAGCTTATGCTACAACTGCGGTGAAGTAGGATATTTTCTAAGAGAATGTCCTTACCTGAAGAAAGCCAAAGTCAATATAGCTATTAAGTCGAGTGAAGTCCAAATTAAAGTATGTGATCTAGTCCCTAGCTCAAAGTTACTCATTACACGAGCAACTTTAGTAGAGAGTCATTTGCGACATCTACTAGCCCTCCAAAGGAAGCTATATTTGAAGAGATACAATGTTTCTTGTCTCAGTGGGATGAACATTTTGGGATTTTCATTTTCTCACCTAAATCCTTGGTCCAATTTCTCAAAGTAGTGCATTTGGGCTTGTAGATCTGGCCTACATCTACAAGTAGTGGTGATTCTTAGCACTAGATTTGGGCAAATTAACGGCATGCAAAAGGATTTTCTTCTCCAGTTAAATTGAGTCATCTTTGTAGTATGAATTCATGCTTCTCCGGGCTTTGTTTTGGATGCCTTTTGTTTCTAGAGGTGCTCTTGGTCCTAGGATTTCCAAAAAAATACCAATGGCACCTTAGTATCGATCTACATCAATGACATGAACATGTTTTTCCATAATATTGGTGTTCTGGGCTACCTCTTCTTGGATTTCAAGGAATATTGAGGTAGCTTCTTCACAAATTCTTGTGGTAGAGGGTAGATAGGGCTGAGCCCTTTCCAATCTTTAGAGTGCAGGAGTAGGAGTGAGAGCAGGTGGTTACCGGTTACCAATTATAGGTCACTGGTTATTGATTACTAGTTACTAGTTACCGATCACCGGCTACTCCAAGAGGTCAGTGTTGTGAGACACAAAATCCCTAGGCCCTAAAGTGGAGCCGAAAGGGTGCCACATGGAAGTGGCCAAAGCGAAAGCCAAACGAACGTAACACGTTTGGACTAAAAGCTCCGACTTGAAAGGTCGAGAGTGGGAGTGGAACTCCAAACGAAGTGCTCGAGGAACAAGCACAAAGCAAGCAATAAGTGAGTCTCTAGAAAAGGGACACAAGAGGAGTCTGAGATGGAATCCGAGATGGAGTCCGAGATAGACCTGAGATGGAATCCGAGATGGAGTCCGAGATGGAGTTCGAGGTGGAGTCCGAGGTGGACCTGAGATGGACCCAAGATGGACCCGAGATTGAGTCCGAGATGGACCCGGGATGGAGTCCGAGATGGACCCAAGATGGACCCAAGGTTGAGTCCAAGACGGACCCGAGATGGAGTCCAAGATGGAGTCTAAAATGGACCCGAGATGGACCAGAGATGGAGTCCGAGATGGAGTCTAAGATGGACCCAAGATGGAGTCCGAGGTCAAGACTGAGACCAAGACCGGGACCGAGACCGAAACCGGGACTGAGACCGAGACCGGGACCGAGACCGAGATCAAGGCCGAGGCCGAGACAGAGCCCGAGCCCAAGTCCGAGTCCGAGTCCGAGTCCGAGTCCGAGTCTGAGAGGGTGAAATCCCAAAGCGGAGAGAGCGGCAAAGTAGCCAAATGATAGGGTCATAGACAGCTATAACACAACTTACGATAGCTAGAATTTAGTGCCAAAGGTGGCATAAAATAAAAAAAGAGGATGATGGTGCCCTCAAATAGAAAACTCCTAGGATGGGAAAGTGGAGTTTGCACAATATGTATAATAAAAAGGTGTCGAAGACACCTAGGAAATTGATTTCGAGAAAGCAAGATTAAAAGTTCCAAAATGGAATGATTATATCGATAAAAGTTGACTCAAGAATGAATAGTGGGATTGAGATAGAGGAGGTGTCTCTAAAGGGTTTAACAAAAACTAAACCAATGAAAGAGAAAGAACTACTACAAGTGGTTGATCGAGTTTTTATGTTAGAGAGACTATGCTCTTTAGAGAATGGAGAAGGCATGGTGAGCCTTTGGTGTCAAACCATTTACGAATATTGGCTGGGTGCCAAGGATGGAAAGTTGGTGTTACTTTATAAAATGGTTTACTGCTCAATGAGGACATTAAACTTTGTCTATGGGTGGTGAAGTTGTGAGACACAAATCCCTAAGCCCCAAAGTGGAGCTAAAAGGGTGCCACATGGTAGTGGCCAAAGTGGAAGCCAAACATATGTAACATGTTTGGACTAAAAACCCCAACTTGGATAATCGAGAAAGGGAGTGGAACTCCCGACAAAGAGTTCAAGGAACGAGTGCGAAGCAAGCAGTAAGTGAGTCTCTAGAAAAGGGACACAAGAGGACCAACATATGATACATAAAAGTGTCAAGATGGAGTCCGAGATGGACCTGAGATGGAATTCGAGATGGAGTCCAAAATGGATTCGAGATGAAATCCGAGATGGAATCCAAGATGTACCCGAGATGGACTTGAGATGGAATCCAGTGGCAGTGTTAGCGAACACGGTCTTGGACAAAAAGGGACTTGGTGGGAACAGGAAAAGGGATATTGGGGAAGGTTGTTCCCCATGTCTGTGGGCATCCTAAAAATGCTAAGGAGTGGATTTAGGATGATCACTTATGGACAAATGGCCCAGTCTTTGTGAAACATGATTGTGATGTAAGTGGTGTTGGATTGTGATGTTATGTGACAAAGGTGAGTGGGCATGGCCTTAGTGTAACGGACTGATATGTCGATAGTACCTTTAAGTGTCAGTCATGGGATCGGACACATGGAGCACTTGGACCAAGTGTAATGGTTGAGTGGCATAAATGCCATTTTCAGGGCTAATCAGTCCCCAAGTCCGACATAGGATTTTTGGAGGTTGTGAGTGAGACTCTTCCAAGTGGTCAAAGATGTGGTTAAGTGACTAAAGTAAAATGGAAAATTTAGTCACTTACAGTTTTCACACTAAGAGATCTAATCATGCATAACGACTCTGGGGCATTCCCCGGCTTGGTGGTGTGCTCAAAGCAGTCTCCTCACTAAGAGTCTATAACCACCAAAAAATGAATGTCCTCATATTCCAAACTATCACCACACTCTAGTGATTTGGGACTCGAACCCAAACACTATAGAGTTGGGAGTCGAACTCAACCTCCATATATACATCTACAGACAACATCACTTAAGATACCTGGTGTGACTCTTCATACTAGTGCACCAATTTATATTTAAACCGTGCTATGGGTCATAACTTGGGAATCTAGTTCCTCCGCACTGCCAAGTCCTCTCACTTAACAAGTCTGTGATCATGTATGGACTCCTCTATGCTTGGCCCCATGAGCCACCCCTTTTTTGAAGTTAACACTTTTAACTAAGGTCTTTGTTCCCCTTGATTTGCCATCTCACTTAGCAAATCATTTGACTAACGTAACATGGTTTCATGCATAAATGTGAAAGTCTTTAACCATTGACTTTTATTCAAAGCCATCTCTTTGAACACTTAGGGCTACTTCCTCAACCTTGATAACCTCACCTCATGGCAAGCTTCAAGACCACACCTTTACTATGCCACTCTGATTTTGTGCGTTTTATGAATCATTTACACTTGTCTTTCTAAATACTAATATACCTAGAATTGTCTTTGGGAACCTTGAAAGGACTCTGTCCCTTAACTTGTTAAGGCCTTATTTTTTGCAAGCTTTTGTAATTGCCATATGGTCTAACATGGATAATTCCATACTTTAGACTTTCTATGGTATCATGGTTGTTAATAGCAATACATTCAAGCACCCACTTAATTCTCCACTCCCAACTTATATAACCACCCTTAGTTATGCTTTTCAATTTTTATAGTTTAGTTTATCCTTTTACTACTTGCTTTTTAGCTTTATACCTTCCCTTTAGGTATTCTCCTCCTATCTAAAAGAGTAGTTTTGCACTTACTACCATACCTTAGCAAATATTCTTAAGGATGAACCTCCGTAATAACTGAGGGAGTGGTTCTTCAATTTATATGTGCTCACCGTATAATCCCACACATCGGGATTAACATCACTATATATTTTTGGCTTTATCCAATTCAAATAGATGAACTTCTCTTGTCTTTGCAACCTTAGATGTTGAATAACACCTCCTATCTATTATTCATTAGAGGTTTAGTCCCTTGGGCATTATATAATACCCTCATGATTCCAAACATTATTCTCTAGTGTTTTAGAGTGTTTTGGTATCCCAATAATAACTTTATTTGACAATGAGTATTTCACTTTACAATATTGACTTACTATATCTCAACATAAAAAATTAATCTCTTAGAGGGGTATATTTAACCTCCTTATCTCAAGAAAAAGTTTTGGGTAATTAACTTTTACCAATCTAATTAATTATTTTGCACCTTTTGCTTAGTTGCCTCATAGTTGTCAAATCTTACAACTCATTGTTAGTGCTTCCACACCTCCATCATTATTTGGGTCATAACACTTTAACCGCATGCCTTTCAGCTTAGGCTATGCCATTCTTATTTCCATTAGGATTCCTTTAGCAAGGGATTCTCATGAACCCGCCAACTTGACATTAAGGCATCACATATTGGCACATTTGGCGTCTCCATACCATCAACTCCACGAGCCTACCTTTATGACACTTCCCATTTATGTCTAGGTCTTTGCCAAGACCAACATAGTCGTTTTTCATGCCAATTATCAATTAGCACCACACCATAGTGTTTGCACACAACTTTAAATTAAAGTTGCTTTCTTCTGGGAACACCTTTCCTACAATTTTAGTATGATGCCTTCTGCCATCAATGAGATACACACTATTCTTATACTTGGATTTTATGATCCTCCCCACCCTTTGTGAGGCACAACTTATCTCATTCTAAATGCTTCTACCAATCCTTTAGGATCATTTCTTGACTCTACTTGAGTCATCTAACTTTTTGGATTTTGCTAATCCAACGACCCGTAAGGTCCTAGCCTCCTGGCTATTTTTAAAGTGTTAGTTCCTTAGAATACATCTTCTTGTATTCATGTCCTACTCACAAGGACCATCTTTGCAAGTGTTATTCTGATACTTAATTATTTTCTATTCCCTGTAGGCTACTTTTGCCCCTTAGGACTATCTATCCATTTGATGAGAATACCGACTCATCTTCTAAGTACACCCCTAACTCTTTGGGTTTGTTTCAACATTTATAAAATGTAGCCTTGATTACTATTTCAAGGACTTGTGTCTTTATTCATATTTGACCTCCCATGGTCATTAATTCTAATCTCAAATTCATGAGTACCAGCCTCAACTATATGAGGATAATCTTGTGACTCCTTTATTGTTTTGGAGTCTTTATCTTTCCCGTGATCCCAACTATAGTTGTTTACCACAATTACATTAGCTAATTTGTTATTTCAAACACTCATTTGGATCACATCCTCAACTCTCTAAGGAGAACTTTATACTATTCCCAAGATCTCAAAGTCGTTCCTAAATTGGCCGCTTTCTATCCACCACATTGCTAACATGTTCACTTATGAACTAAGGTGGAGAGTCATGCCATTTTGACATGCTACTCCTCAAGGATAGGCCCACTCTTGGGACCTTCCAATGCTAAGAAAAGTGGTGATATACTTGACCACCAATAAGAGTCGGACTAAGGAATAGCTCTGATACCAAATTATAAGTGACTAAGTTTTCCATTCTACTTTAGTCACTTAACCACACCTCCGACCACTTTGAGGAGTCTTACTCACAACTTCTATAAGTTTTATTCTAGAATTGGGGACTTTCTTGCCCCGAAAATAGCATCTATGCCACTCAACCATCGCATTTGGTCAAGTGCTCCACATGTCCAATCTCATGACCAACACCCAAAAGTACCACTGACATACCAACCTGTTGCACTAAGGCTACACCATTCACCTTTATCACATCAGTGATCTAATACCACCTACATCCCAGTTTCGTCTTTCAAAAACTAGGCCATCCGTCCATGAGTGATTGTCCTAGATCCACTCCTTAGCGTCCTAAGGATGCTCACAGACATAAATAGCAACCTTCCCTAATATCCCTTTTTTAGTCCCTACTAAGTCCCTTTTTGTCCATGGTCATGTTCTTCAACACTGCTACTGGGTCAAGGCTCACAGACCCGACCACTAAGTCCCAATGTCCTCTGGGACATCCTCACCATGTGACCGTATCCTAGGTCATTACATTAGAGGACTGCTCCTCTTCTTTTCCATAGTCTAGGATTTTGGGATGATGTTTCAAAACACTATGGCTCTACGCGAGCTTCATGGGTATTCTCCACACCTTCCACCTTTAGGTGCCCTAGACATGTGGCTAGAGTGAGGTTTTGATAAGCCACACAGTAGGTAGTGCCACCCACACTTGGATACACTTTACCAAACTACCTTGCTTGTCTGTCCGTATTCACTCTAGCCTTGGACTCCTCAATGGTTTTATCATCACCCACCATATGAGTATAGCTTTCCTTGGTCATACTAGCCTTTCTTGGCCAAATTGGCTCCACTAAAGTCCTCACTTACTATACTTTTGGAGCTTACCAAACCCCTCAGGGTCTGGAGACAAATGCTTTGGGCTTTCACCCTCAGACTCAGACTCGGACTCAAACTCAGTCTCAATCTCGGTCTCAATCTCGGTTTTGGTCTCGGTCTCGATCTTAGCCTTGTCCTCGGACTCCATCTTGGGTCCTTCTTGGACTCCATCGTGGACTCCATCTCGGGTCATTCTCAAACTTTATCGCGAACTACATCTTAGGTCCATCTCAAACTCCATCTAAGTTCCATCTTGGACTCCATCTAGGGTCCACCTTAGACTCCATCTCAAGTTCATTTCGGACTCCATCTTAGACTCCATCTTGGGTCCATCTTGGACTCCATCTTAAGTCTATTTCGACACTTCCACGTGTCATGTGTTAGTCCTCTTGTGTTCCTTTTTTTGAGACACACTTATTGCTTGCGTTAAGCTTGTTCCTCGAGCCCTTCTTTGGGGAGTTCCACTCCTGCTTTCGACTTTTCAAGTTAGAGCTTTTAGTCCATATGTGTTACACTTGTTTGGCTTTTGCTTCGGCCACTATCACATGGCACCCTTTTGGCTCCACTTTTGGGGCTCTAGGATTTGTTTCTCACATTAAGACTCGGTCTCATCCACTAAACTCTTTATTGTTCTGGTCATGGTTTCAGGGATCCTTTAGCTTATGACACATTAGGGAGTTGGTTCCTTATAGTCTATTAATAGGTATTAGGTTTGGTAAAACTTTAAGTTGTTGATTGTGTTCATTTTAGCCTTAGACTCCTCAATGGTTATATTGTCACCCACCACGTAGGTGTAACCTTTTTGGGTCACATTAGCCTTTCTAGGCCAAATTAGTTCTATTGGAGTTCAATCTTTACATTCTCCATACTATACTTTTGGAACCCCCCACAGCCTCCCCCCACCCCCTCTCCAGAGGACAATCACTTTAGGCTTTCACCCCTTAACTTATATTAGTAATTGTACTTGGCCTTAGACTTGGATTTGGTCTTAGTCTTGGGTTTAGCTTCGATCTCGGACCTAGTCTTAGTCTCCATCTCGGATTCTACCTTGGGCTCTATCTCATACTCCTTTTCAGACTCCATCTCGGACTCTTTCTTATGTGACTCCATTTAGGATTTGGTCCCAACACTTGCCATGTGTTAGTCTTTTTTGTATCTCTTTCTAGAAATTCATTCATCTATCACTTCGTGTTTTTTCTTTAAGCACATCATTTGAAGTTCCACTCTTGCTCTTGATTTTTCAAGTCAAAGCTTTTGGTTCAAACATGTTACATTCATTAGACTTCCACTTTGACCATGGCCATATGGCACACTTTCAACTTCACTTTAGGGCTTAAATATTTGTATCTTACAATTAGATGCTTAGATATATTATTGAGTCATAAAAATTTATGCTAAGGTGAATCTATATAATGTTTTAAGTGAGAGGAAGTTGGTTAAGTTTTAAGAATTTGCATTCCTAGATTGAAAGTCATTCTTTCTCTATGATGGAAAATTTCTTTAAATTTTCTTAGGTAAAGGATTTTCTTTTTCAAGTCCATTTCGTAGTTGTGGTAGTCAATATGGACCAAGTCAAATTAGATAGAGCTTTTCTAATGGTTGATTTTTTTAATCATTTTTCCTAAAAACCATTAGAAACTAATGAAAAGGTTAGAGTTAACTTTAGTTGGTTTAGACTTTAGTAGGTAGTTTGTATGATATGGCGTAAAAGAAATATTGACTTTTGGGGTTAAAGCAATTGAGTTAGATAAAGTCTAAAGATAGTGTAGAAAAGAGGCTGTTGCGCTTTTTTAAAAAGGTGACTCTTGCGCTTTGATATTAAGTTTCATTAGTCTCGGTGCAGATAATATTAATGATTTTGTTATAACTTTGTGTTATTAGCATTCTAGCATTTTCTAGTTAGCAACTTTATTAATGTTCAAACAAGCTGAATGATAAATTGGGTTGTGTTCTAGATGAAATTGTTTAGTAAAGGTTAAGATTTGGTTTTTCCTTGAAAAATAATTTAGTCATGAACTATACTAGTTTATGAGAGGGAGAATTAGTGATTTGTATTAAAAATTTTTATTCCTTATTTCAATTATTGATGATTTTTCTTGTGATTGTTATGAAGTGAGTTACATATTACTATAGAAAATAGATCATTTGGTGATCACTTGTTAAATATAGCCTTATTATGCTTAGCTTTTGGATTGATGCACACGTATTTTTCATTAACTTTGGTATTTTGAAGTTTAGCTTCTGACTGTGTTGAGAAAGATATTATGGGTTGTATCATGATTTTTTTTTTAGCATTGAAGTTAATTCATACAGACTTGTGATTATTATTAAGTGAGATTTAGTTCTATACTTCTTCAAAGTTTTTATGTTTATTATTCCATTTGTTAGGAGTTGTTAGAGAAGGCATTTTAGTTCATAAGTTCTGATGTTAAAGTTAGTATTTACATTTAGCAATCATTAGTGATGAATTAATTATCCTCATCAATAGTTTTTCTTGATTATTATTGATGTTGAATGATTTACCATTTTTCGGGATGGGGGATTCTTTCTTCAATGATAATTATGCATCTTTTTATTAATGGGATGATTAATAATATTTCATGATAGTTAATTATTCACTTTGATAGCTTCGGACTTCACATATTCTTTATGGTTTATTTTGAATTGATATTTTGAGTTTGAAATATCAATAAGATGGCGTTTACTTAAGGAACTTGAGTTTCTTAATATAGTTGCTAAGATTTATTTAAATTGGCTAGTGTAGTGGTTGGTATGAACAAATGTTTGTTAGCTCTTATAACATTCATTCTATTTTGTTAACTATTGCTCAAGTTAGTTGTTAGATTAGTATATTCCAAAGCTAATATCTTACTACCATATTGACCTTATTACAAAGTTAGAAGCATTAAGTAAGCATATCAAAGAAAATCTTTCTAAATGTTTTATTCTACATTTTTAATCTTTAACTAATGCATTTATCTTCTTTGTGTTCAAGAAAGATAGATCCCTAATATGTTGGAGTGGCTCTCAAAAGTTTATTTTTTCACCAAAATTAACTTATGTAACACTTACAACCTCATTCACATTTGGGAGAGTAATAAGTGGAAAATACTCTTTTGTACTTTTTATGGGTATTTCAACTACATAGTGATGCCTTTCATTTAACCAATGCTCTAGTTCTTATTAAACATATGGTGAATGATGTTTTTCATGATTTTCTTGATCTTATTTATTATAATGATATTCTTATCTTTTTTAAGACTAAAAAAGAATATAACTATCATTTTTACCTTGTTCTCTAGTGCTTTTGATATTTAATATTTCCTAACACTTCATTTAAGACTTCGAAATTGTTCTTGCTATAATGTGACTCACCATAAAATATGCCCCTTTTGTATAATCTTTTACTGCCTAAACTTCTTTTGACCTCTTTAAATAAACATTAACTTCCACTCTAATTCTTATCTATTTAGACAATATAAATTTGTATTTTGTTGAGCTAGATACTTTAAATTTTGCTTTGTGCACTTTATTGTTGCAAGAGGATTAAAATTGCAAACTTCACCCAATTATATTTCACTATTGAAAGTATATAATTATAAATATTAATTATAACATTTTCAATAAGGAACTTACAATTATAAACCCTTTTGAAGTTGAGTGTCATTTCCTTGAATGTTCTCTCCATGTGACTACTATATACAAGTGATCACAAGAACCTCCAATATTAGTCCTCAACAGATATCCTCAACTAGCATCACCCTTAATGACCACAATTACTATCTCTTTTCTGGTTTATGATTGTATCACCTAAGGAAAAGAAATTGAGAAAAATGATGCTCATACTTGATGTAATTATCTTGTACCCTCATCTAAAGACCCTACATTTAACCTCCATAATAAAATTTTTCTTGATTCCTTTTACTTGTATATCAATTTCTTTATACAATTGTTTCCTCCTCCTAATCACTTGTTTAATTCATAGATTGAAGCGACTTAAACCACTGATCTATTTATTCATGAGGTTTAGCAATTGTTTTCTTTTAGTTCTTCTCCAATATAATATAGTGTTTACTAGTTTCTTTACTTTTGGGACAGACTACTTAATTAGATGCACCTGATGGTTTGTGTGTTGCTCAAATGTGCCATAGCACCCATTAAGAGGGTACTTTGGAGTCTATAAGACATTAAAATTGGTCTAACAATATTTTTGATGGTCATATACTTGTAAGTATGTTAAAACTTTATTTATACTTTATGTTAGTGGACTAAGATGCTTTGACATCTTTCATCTGGTTTTCTCTATCTCCTTCTTTCTCTAGGGCTTTAGAAATCTATCTTTATAGGTTTCTTTACTAATCTTTCACTTTCTCAAGGATTTGACAGTGTCTTTGTTATAGTCAACTTATTTTCCCAAAATAACACATCTTTTGCTATATCGAAAGATGATTGATGGATAGTGACTAGCTAAACTTATTTATAAGAAGATTTTTGTCTTCATAGAGCCAAACAATATTATCAATGATTATTGGCCCCTTTTAGCATCAATTTCTTTTCTTCTTCCATAAGATGTCAACTTCTCACTATAAAACTGATGGGCAATTGGAGTTAACTATTCAAACTTTTAAGTAGTATTTTTTATACTTTATTTCCCATTAATAGAATGATTAGGTTGATCTACTTCCTTCTATTGAGTTTGATTATAATAATTCTTAGCATTCTTCACCAAATCACTCTTTATTTTTCATTAACTATGACTTTCATCCTAACTCTTTATTTTTCAATTGGCTTAGATATTCTTCTAATAATCATAGTTCAAAGCCTGTTTCTCATCTTCCTTATGCTTCTAGGTTGGTTATGAGTTTTTTTCAGCAAAATTCATTTAATCATGGTTTTACACTACTTTGGTTCCCATTTGGTGCACAACATTAGGGGAAGATTATAACTTTAGTCACTTAACCATATTTACTTTTGACTACTTGGAGAAGTCTTAGTCATAACTTTCATACATCTTGGGTACTTGGGTACATCTTGGGTTCCAAATGTATAATAGAGATAATGGGTAGAATATAGCTAATCAACATGAGGCATAGTCTAACTCTCGCTTGCATGTGTAAACAACCAAAAAGAATGACTTGAGAGACAATTTATGAGGTTCAAATATAAAGGGAAAAGGCCCATGAATAAAAGTGCACCCCTTTTTTCAATCAGTTAAAGGTCTTGGGATACTTAGGGTTAAGCGTCCTTGGGTTTGAATAATATTGAGCTGGGTGACCTCTCGGAAAGTTTAAATTCAGAAGCTTATAACATGTCTATCTTAACTTGGGTTTAAGCCCAAATTCCATACCATACTAGCTGATAGAGTATTTATATCCTTGTGTTAGGCCATTGGTATTTATATCCTTGTGTTAGGCCACTGGTATGTTGAAATAGTGCCTAAAGCTTTTAGCATCTTAATGCCAAAACTAACACAAAAAACAATGTCAAATGACTCTCTATCCCTTCACTCCTTGGGTTGTATGCTTAGGAATCATTTTGTGCTTCACTTGTTTCACTCCTTGGCTTCATGCTTAGGGGTTTGGCTCTACCCCTTTATTCAGTGGCCTAAGGCTTTGAAACTTGGGTTTCACTCCACTACCTTTGGACATATAGCATGTATTATATTGCATGTGGAGGGTTAAGGTTTCGCTTTGTAGTTGTCTTATAGTAAACCATACATATTAACATTTGGTATTAGAGGATGAATCTCACTAAGTACTATCCAATGAGATTAGGCAATTAGTCTCGTTGTATATGCATATATATTTGGGTGCTATGACTTCACATTTGTTCTTTGGGTATGGATTTTGGTTACATTTTTGTACTATATTGTTTGAATTTACTCTTAAGCTCATAGGATGGACATGAGATGTTCAGTCTACATGAATTTGCACTTGGGCTCGTGAATAAGGCATATTAGCAACTCAAAATTACATTTTGAGTTGGTAGGATTAATGTTAACTTATCAGTGGTTACTATGAGTGGTTCCATGGTACATTGGGTAAAAGTAAACCTCTCATATATTTGCTATCAGTGCTAAATAAGCTGGTCTGTAGCTATTTAGCATAGCACTAGTGGATATTTCCCAAGCATGATTATGTGTGGATCAATCAAAATTATAGAGATTAGTCTATTGGTTGAAGTAGTTATTGTTGTACTCTTTCATAAACTTTTCTTAGATTGGATTGAAGGCAGTGCAAACACAAGCTTGAGGTTTAGTCAAATTAAAATTGAAAAGTGAGTTATCAAACACGAAGAATTAATTACGAAAATCATCTTTTCTTCTTTGATGGATGATTTGGCAATGAAGTGTGATTTATTGCTCATGTTCATATCATGAAATTAGAGTCCCTACTTTAATACATATTAACTATGATGGTCTTACAAATGGTGAGTCATGGAATGAATAATGGTGAAATACTAAATAATTTTGCTTAAGCTTGTTATTGGAAAGTTTAGGTTGCAATGCTCAATTCTTTTCCTAGAAACTTTGTTACTGCTTCATGAGTAACTTAGTAGTGGATTAGTTCTGAGTTTGGCCGCGTGAGAAGGGTG
>NW_003314312.1:687806-694398 GCF_000143415.4 Selaginella moellendorffii
ATTACCCCAATATCCTAAAACCCTTAATCGATTGGAAAAAAAAATGCACTTTTATTTATAGGCCATTTTTCTCTATATTTGAACCTCATAGATTGTCTCTCAAGTCATTTTCTTTGGTTGCTTATAATCTACCACACTTCCCTGCAAATTCACACCCTCATGAACGAAAGTTGAGAGCCACATCTCTCCCAAGAGCCCCGCTCTCTTGACACCCTACCCCTCAGGTCGAGATCAACCGAAGCAAACTGGATTTACTAAATGTCAATCAACATGTGGTGCGATTTCTTTATCCAACAAACAGAGTTAGATATGAGACCTTTTCGATACCAAATGTAAGCTCTTAAGTTTAGACTTCCCGAGAAGTCATATAGCCTAATATTATTCAAACCCAAGGACACTTAACCACAAAAATCCCAAGACCTTTAACCGATTGGAAAAAGGGGTGCACTTTATTCATGGGCCCCTTTCCTTTATATTTAAACCTCATGGATTATCTCTCAAGTTGTTCTCTTTGGTTGCTTATATCTTGGATGTTCATTTTATATTTTGTGGATGTCGATACTAGATATAAAAAACTATAGGCATGTTGTTCTATGTTTAAGTATATTGTTGGGTCATAAGAATTTATGTTGGTAAGAGGAAGTTGGTTGAGTCTTCAGAATTTGCATTTCTAGACTAAGAGTTATTCTTTCTTTAGGATGGAAATTTTTCTATAAATTTTCTTAGGCATTTCCAATGGTTGATTTGTTGGCATGTTGATTTTTCCTCTGTCGATATCATTTAGTTGCATTTAATCTATGGTATTGGATTTCATTGAGTCTTAAACGTGGTAATTCACTTTTTGATAATATGTTATATATAGTTGAGTATCATCTATGTTGAAAGTTTGGTTTTAGATACTGAATAAAGTATTTTTGACCTTGGTTAGCTTGGTTATTAGAGAGTTTTAAGTGGTGATTCACTCTTGCTTTCTAACTTTATTATGGTGTTGATGGCATTAAAGTGATGCCCTGTCATTGATATTATTAAAGTTGAGATTGAATGATATGAGATGTCATTTTATTTGTCTAATTTCAATAAAGATGGTGTTGATAATTGATTGTACCTTTGTGTCATTTGCATTTGTGCATTTTATTAATTACCAACTATGTTGGCATTCAAATGAGCTAAGTGGCAAGTTTGAGTTAGTCTTGTTCTAGATAAGACTACTATGCTCTTGATTTTGGATTTCTTGAAAAACACTAGCCTAATATTATTTAAACCTAAAGAGGTTTAACCTCAAATATCCCAAGACCCTGGAAAAGGGTTCTTGGGATATTTGGGGTTCAATGTCTTTGAGTTTGAATAGTATTGGGTTGGGTAACTTCTTGAAAAGTCTAAATTCAAAAACTTACATTTGATATTAGAGGGGTCTTGGGTCCAACTTTATTAATTGGCTAAGTGACCTCCCGAAAAGTCTAAATTCAAGAGCTTATATTTGGTGTTACATGGATTTTGGTTTTAACTTTGTTAGTTGGCTAGGGGAATCACACTATATATTAATTGACATCTAGTAGGTTTAGTTTGCTTTAGCAGGGTTGACCCAAGGGGCAAGGTGTCAAGAGAGCAAGCCTCTTGAGAGAGCTACGGCTCTCAACTTCCATTCACGAGGTGCTGGATTATAAAAAACTAAAGAGAATGATTTTAGAGATAATATATGGGGTTTAAATATAAAGCCCATGAATAAAAGTGCACCTTTTTCTTCAATCAGTTAAAAGTCTTGGGATAGTTAGGGTTAAACATTATTGGGTTTGATTAGTATTGAGATGAGTGGTCCAAATTCATAAACTTATATTTAGGGTTTAGGGTTTAGCTGTGAGCTAAGACCCAAAGTGGAGCTAAAAATGTGCTATATGGTAGTGGTCAAAATGAAAGTTTTAACAAGTGTAACATGTTTGGACCAAAAGCTCTGACTTAGAAAATCAAGAGTGGGAGTGAAACTCCAAACAAAGTCCTTAAGGAATGAGTATGAAGAAATTGGTGAATGAGTCTCTAAAAAAGAACACAAGAAAGACTAACTCAAGGCAAATGTTATAATATATAAAAGTGAATCCGAGATGAACCTGAGATAGAGTCCAAGCCCGAGCCTAAGTCTGAGTCTGAGTCCAAGGGTCTCCCAAACCTTAAGGGGTTTGGTGAGCTCCAAAAGTATAGTAAAGGGAAGACTCCAATAGAGTCAATTTGGCCAAGAAAGGTTAGTGTGACCAAAGAAAGTTATACTCATATGGTGGGTGATAATAAAACCACTAAAGAGTTCATGGCTAGAGTGAACACAAACAAACAAGTGGAGTAACTTGGTAAAGTGTTTAAGAGTTGATTATAGCTCCCTTAGGAGATTGGATGGTCAATACTTCCAATTTAAGTGTGGGTGGCACTACTTACTTGGATACCTAGCGTGGCTTATTAAAACCTCGCTTTAGCCCCATGTTTAAGGCACCCAAAAGTGAAAGGTAAGGAGAGTACCCACAAGGCTCACTTATAGCAATAGTGTTTAAATGTCATCCCAAAGTCCCAAATTATGAAAAGAAAGAAAAGTAGTCCTCTTGTGTAGTGACCAAGGATATGGTTATGTGGCAAGGAAGTCCCAGGAGTCAATAGGAATTAGTGGTCGGGCCTTCGAGCCTTAACTCAGTGATAGTGTTGGTGAACACTGCCATGAATTGAGAGGGACTTGGTGGGGACCAAAGAAGGGACAATGGGGAGGGTATTCCCAATGTATTGGGGCATCCTAAGTATGTTAAAGTGTGGTTTTAGGAAAACCACTCATAAATGGATAGTCTAGTCTTTGAGAGATAGGACTATCGTATGGGTGGTCTTGGACTACCAATGAGACAAGGGTAAATAAATATGGCTTTAGTATAACAAACTGATAGATTGATAATACCTTTGGGTTGTCTATCATGAGATTAGACATGTGGAGCACTTAGATCAAGTGCAAAAGGCTAAGTGGTATAAATGCCATTCATAGGGCTAACATGTACTTAAGTTGGGAATAATACTTATGGACATTGTGAGTGAGACTCCTCCAAGTGGTCAAAGATGTGATTAAGTGACTAACGTAAAATGGAAAAATTAATCACTTACATTGAGCTTTAGTTTTTCCATAAAAAGCCTATACTAATTCTGCAAAAGGAAGAGTTATTGGAGGGATTGAATCCTTATTGGATGAGCATGGATACACATTCTAAATGACCTTAATAGCAGACTCAGGAAAGGAGAAAAAGGTTTGGACAATATGATGTAGACTATGATAAGGAGAACTGTCTACACTTCACAAACTATATATGAAAGGGAGATGTTTTTGGTGCCTTTCATAAGGGATGATCCTAATGAACTTACATTCAAGGACTTGGTCAACATTGAGCTTACAAAACTTGGAGATGACTGGTTGCCAAAGAAGGCCATAAGCACAATTCCATTTAATAAACAACTTGGCCAACCTTCATGTAGGAAGTGGCTTTCAAGTAACATATAATTTCTCAACCATACTCAATTTGTTTATATTCTATTATAGGTATCTCCAATATAGAGGCATTCCTCTTGAAACACTAGTATGCAATTGACTCTTGAAGCATGGCGTGAGAGATGGAGGCATGTACCTAACAACAATGATGTTTCCAACAGCGATAAAGCAAGTTTATCCTTGAGAATTAGAGATGCCAGATTATGCACCAACCCGCTGAGAAGCTACAAGAGGCAACAATGAAGATGTGCCAAATAACAAATATGATAGTTATGAGAATGTCAATGTTATCAATGCCAATGGCAAGGAGAATGAAGATGGCAGTGAGAATGACTTACAAGAAATTCCTCTGGAGGAAGTGGAGTAAGAGAACTAGGATACACAAGAAGTTCTACCTTGACGAAAGCATGTAAATCCACATGTGAAGGAATTAATCAATAATGATGATAATCGTCCAAGAAATGTCCGTAACCAAGGAATTTCTTAAGGTATATTTCTCTTAATTCTCTCCTATTCTTAGTTTTTCAAAATGGTTGCAACAAAAACTATTGAGAGTAACTTCATTTTAGCTCGTTTTGATGCCTAAGAAGAGGATTTAGAAGAACTTACATTTACCACATGCTATATGACAATATGTAAATTTTTTTTAATTTCACATCTTACTTTTGTCTTCTCCCTCTAGATTTGCCCTATTTCTCTAGTGGCATTCCGTGGTGAAGTTGGGATCTTTATTGGCTTCTACAATTCATTGATGGCATCTTTCGAGAAGGATGCTAAGAATATGGCTATCCGATAAAAGTGGGAGTGCTTTTGTCAAAAGATCCATAAGCAACCGCTCAAAAGCATAAAATTCAATATGCCTCTACCCATAGATGGTATAGAGAGAGAAGTCAAAAGCCCCACCCTCATGAGCAAAGAAACCAAATCCATCGGTAAGATTTAGATAGATTACTGTAAACAAAAAGTTAAAATTATTTATATACTCATACTGTAGCGCATGTGATCATAGGATGAGATTTTGATATATTGTCACTATGGATCCTTGAAACCTTGAGGGATAAATGGGGATAAAATAGCCACTAAGGGCTCTTTCATCAAGCAATTGCCCCTTTTCCAGTTGGCTTAAGGGGAGAGAGATAAAGTGCGCTATAGTTGGTATCAGAGGAAATGGCACGAATTCGATTTCCATTAATTAGTGGCTACTTAAAAATATAATATACCTTGAGCAAGGTATATTCCTACCCCTAAATTTGAAATCGTATGTATTAGGCATCCATACATATGTCCTTCCTCTTGTGTGGAGTATCCACGGATGAAAGTATCTACTGTGGGACTGCGGTACGGGTGGATGACTAGTTGCATCACATGGAATAATTGGTCTACACAATGGAAGGATTGGTAAATTGAGTGTAGAAATGGAAGTGCTAGTTCCCCTTGGCTCAGTAGGGGTTGTTAGTCAATAGTCAATGAGGACATTGACATCTCTGAGGGGGGTGAGTGTAGCGTATGTGATCATGGGATGAAATTTGAATATACTGTCACCATGGATCCTTGGAACCTTGAGGGATAAATAGGGATAAAATAGCCACTAAGGGCTCTTTCATCAAGCAATTGCCCATTTTCTAGTTGGCTTAAGGGGAGAGAGATAAAATGCACTGCACCATTCGGTAAAAACATTGTATGCATGTGAGAGATAAGATGCACTACACATACCCTTTTAACATAATAAGGAATATAAAAAGAGAGGCAAATGATATAAGTAGCTACCTCATGACTAAAGATTTCACTATGCACACGAAGTGTCAAAGCTAGTCTACCTATACTAGCCGAAACTTAAAGATCAAAAGAAGATAGATAATATCAAAGTTAGAGACAATAATATCTTAGAGACCAAAGTATCAATGAATAAATCTTAGATTAGAATAGAAAAGCATTCCAATAAAGTTATCATCCAATAAACCAAAATTAGAGTATAAAAATTACCAAGATCATTAAAGTCATAGGATTTACCATCCAAAAACATTCAATAACAAATATATCATCAAGAAACTCAATGATAAAGCTTAACTACTAAAGATTGTAAATAACTTTCCAAACTATTTACAAAAGATAACTCAGAAAATACAAAGTATCATTGACTGGCAAACATAATGCTCATGAATGTATCGCCTGAAGGAAATGACATTTGAATTTAATATAACCAAGTTGAGCAATAATCAATAGAATAAAATGAATGCTATAACACCAACATACCAACTATTATACTATTCAATTTGAATAAATCTCAGTTAATAATACCATTTCTTAAATTAGCATTAGTAATATCCTACCAATATTTCAAACATAAAAAATAAATGTAGAGTAAACCACAAACAATATATAGTAATATGAAAATCTAAAAGCTATCAAAGAGAATAACTAACCATTATGAAATATTATCAATCATCCCATTAATAAAGAGATGTATAATCATCATTAAAAAAAAACCTACCATCCTAAAAAACAATAAATCATTTTACATAAACAATAATCGAGCAAAAAATTTGATAAGGATAATCAATTATTCTAGATAATAGTCAATCATCACCAATGATTGCCAGATGTAAACACCAATTTAAATATCAGAACTAATGAGCCAAAATGCCTTCCTTAACAACTTTGAATAAATGGAACAATAAATATGAAAACTCAAGGAAACAAAAGTTTAAAGAAGTTTATAACTAATTCTCCTTTAATATTGATCATGAGTCTTGCATAAACTAATATCAATGCTAAAGAAAAAACCATAGTACAACCAATAATATACTTCTTAACACATCCAGAAGCTAAACTTAATAATGCCAAAGCTAATGAAGAGAATATCTACATCAATGCATAAACTAAGTATAACGAAACTATGCTCAATAAATGATCATTAAACAATTTTCCACGAATCCATTTGCTATAGTATGATATAACTTACTTAATAACAAGTGTAATAAAAATCATCAATGACCGATCCCAACACAAATCCAATAAAGGATGGTCTAAACTTGAGTTGAGCTCACAAGTTGAGCTCAATTCAGCTTAAGTCAATGTTAGTCAACATAT
>NW_003314312.1:695010-697258 GCF_000143415.4 Selaginella moellendorffii
ACCGGTGCTCTACCGTGAGTAAATGGTTTGGTTAATGCAATTTATAAAATAAATACTAATTAAGTAGTTTCTAGAATTAGAAGTTCGTCCAAATCCATAGAAATTTTTAGGCTTTATTGGTCCCAAATAAGAATAGGAATATTGAAGTTCAAGTGAATCAGAAATTCTATTATACCTTTCAATATTTTGACATTTTAATAATTGACTAAAAATATAAAAATAATTCAAAACACTGATTCACTCATTCATTCTTTAGAGTTTATAGAGATGGGAAGCAAGGAAGACAAAAAACTTATGAATAGTTCTAGCATATAGAAATGTGAAAATATTAATTTTGTTTCACTACCACAATTTTCATATTACACTCCTAGTACTTATTACTCATTCGGGAATGTGAAGACCACTATCACTATTAATAAAAATTTTCTTGTTACTTCTAAAACAGCAGTCCAGAATAAGAGAAAAGAAGAAATAGACAACACAACAAAAAACACTAACAAATCCACTTTATGAAGCTTTCAATAGCTTTTGTAATCCACTAAAATATTATAAAGAAAAGTAAGTTTTTTATATACATCTTATTCCTCTTAATATGTTATATCTTTGCAAAGAGTATAAGTTTATAGTGTATATGATGTGAATAAATCAAAGAGTCAAATCTATATATGTTTTGAGATTAAAAAGTAATCTTGCAAAAAGACATGCTTGCATGTCTATGTGTGTTTGCCATTATTATATATGGTAGGTCAACTATATAAAATAAGGTTACATTTTAATTATGTGATAGTTTTTAGCTTATAGCCACTTGTCTCTAATAGAAGGTTGTAATTAACGAGATTGACAATTATGATTCAATATATTGTCATATCATAAGAAAACATCATTTGTGAGATTGAAATGTATTATATTAATTAAAGAAATTTTATTATTGGGAAGTTTAATTCTTCTTATGTGTTGCAATGGTTAGGAAGAAGTTTACTTTTTGTCCCAAAGGCCTCTCATATGAGTCTTCACTTCCATTTCCAATCTCAACCAATAATTCACCTTCACCTCTATGCAAGAATCCTCTTCATTTTGAGGGGTGTTGTGAGGCTCTTTCATTTGCAACCTCAAGTGCAACTAAATAAAAGTTCCTTTCTTATAATATTGTTAAAAGAGTTGAATTGCCTCCAATACTCCAAGAGTGATGTCAATATTTTTTTCAAGATTTTGCTCCAGATATGGTAGGAGAGCTTCAACATATTATCTGGAAGGTATGCACACATAGATGTATAAGAAAATCAAGAAAGAATTAAAGACATAATTATTATGATTTCATGGTGGAGAACAATATTCTATTGGTAAACATTGTATTAGTGAGTGCTAAATATGGGATATTTAGGCCACCATTTAATATAATGTGAAAGTCATGCATAATTTTTTCAAAAGTTTAGTTTATTATGAGTAAAGTGGAGAATCTTATATTTTTGAATGATCGTATTCTAGCATGTATAAAGATATTATTATATATACAAGTGGTTATAACACTATTATAATTCTAAAGTCCCATTTTTGAGATTGACAATCTAAACTTTCAAAAACCCCTAGATATTTTCTTAGTATAAATACCGACAAAGGATGATTTCAACATTAAAATTTCAATTTATTTAGAATGTAAGAATGGCTAGGGAGAATATTATTGCTACTCACACTTGGTCCCTATACATTTTATATGAGTCTCCACCTCCATCTCCAAATTCTACTAACATTCCACCCTTCTCTCCACACAACAATCATTGTGAAGTTCTTCCTTTAGGAGCCCCAAGTGTGACTAAACAAGAAATCCCTCTTCTAGATAATGTTCTAGATATTGCTATTAAAAATGGATTGCCTCATATGTTTCAAGAGTGATACCAAATATTCATTCAAGATCTTGTTCTACATATAGCATAAAATTTTGAAAGAATAAATATATACTATCTTCAATGTCCCATCTGTTATTTTTATTTGGATAAGATAGAAGGTTGTATGGGTCTAGAAACTTTTCTAAAACATTATCACAACTACCTAAGAATTGGTGTGGAAGGTGTGCATAAATGGATGTATAAAAAAATCAAGAAATAATTAAGAACATACAACCATTATCACTTTATGGTGAGGAACAAGATTCTGTTAGTAAATATTATATTCATAAGTGTTGAATATGGTATGTTTAAGCCACCCTTCTAAAAATTCTAGCTACTAATAATTCTTACACTATGATATTATC
>NW_003314312.1:697358-773096 GCF_000143415.4 Selaginella moellendorffii
TATAAAAAAACTGGTATTATCTATAGTTAATAATCTTATAATACTAGTAATTATGAAATTTGACAAATTGACACTATAACTATCTCTAAAACTGACATTGTCACTATTACTATTTTTGACACTGACACTATCACTATCACTATCATTATCACATTGATATGTGACACACTTTTCTCATTGCAAGTGGATGCATTTAATTGTCTTTTAATGTATCATCGATAAATAGATTTTTCATACGACTCCTCAATTTAAAGGAAGACTCACATTGTATATGTTATGCCTTGCTTACCTAGGAAGACTTCTAGAAAATTAAATATATATTATATATAAGTTTTTAAAACATCATAAATTACCTCCTAGAAGCAATTGATAGAGAAGGACAAAAACCTTTAAGACGGCATTTGATGAACTCATATTCTTCAATTGCAAATATTGATATGCCAAAGTCACATGTTGCCTTGACCATTGAACCACTACCTATTATGCAATTGATGACAACACCTTTAGTTGGGTAATATAGCTCAAGTAGGATATGTATCGCCGATGGAGATCAGAACCGATACCCAGACAATATGTTGTGGATGTTGTCATCTATGAGATTTGATATGATATTAGTAGAGCTATCATACCTTAATAAAACCTGTGCAGCACGCTCACTATCACGAAAACCCTCATTTTCTCTTTTGCAAAACATATAGTTATAACGCAGGGATGAGATTTGGATATACTGTCACTGTGGATCCTTGGAACCTTGGGGGATAAATGGGGATAAAATAGCCACTAAGGGCTCTCTCATCAAGCAATTGCCCCTTTTTCCAGTTGGCTTAAGGGGAGAGAGATAAGGTGCGCTACAATAGTAAATTCATATAACCTGAATAATAAAATTTTAGAGACAACCCAAAACACAAGATGATTTCTTACCTTCTTTGGCATGCATAGGATGCCTTTAGTCTCGACCCAACACTATCCATGATGCACCTAGAAGAGAACCTCTTGAAGTTGACTCGAGTTGCATACTTTACAAGGCAGGAAATCCAATAAGGGTCATTTAGGAGAATGAAGGTAACTTGATTGGTTGTGTGAAGGAGAGTTGTTGCCAAAAAGAATGCATCTTTCAAGTGGTCTTTAGTCAGGATGTTCCAACTTGGGACATCACCATCAGCATCTAGAAGGCTATTTAGCATATCAAAGAGCATAGTGCATAAATAGAGAAGTCTAACTTATTTAAATTCGTGCATTTCTCACACAGTATGAACACTGTAAACTTTTTCTGGAGTTGTTTTTTTAATGGTGGTGTAGACTAGAGTACATATCAACAAGGATGTTGATCTTCCCTAAGGGGGGGGAGAATGTTGTGAATATGATTGTGGATATCAAACATTACTTATTAAAAGGTCATTTTAAATATTTGTAACCAACTAAAGGGAACAACTTGAGAGATGATCTATAAGGGTTCAAATATAAAAGGAAAGGGCCCATGAACAAGAGTGCATCCCTTTTTCTAATTAATTAAGAGTCTTGGGATATTTAGGGTTAAACATCTTTGGGTTTAATAGTACTAGTCTAAGTAATTTCCCAGGAAATCTAAATCTAGAAGCTTACAATATTTTTTTATTACTGTCATGAAGACAAGAGGTCAATATTGTTCAACCCTTTGTCTCCAACCAAGCTAATTGAAAGCTGTCCTTTGTATGTGCACTTAGCCAAAAGAGCATAAAGACTAAATGCTATTAATTAAACATACTTGATCTGGTTAAAAAAAATTCATTCATTAGCTTGTATTTACTAGTGTTGGGAACCCCCATGATATTGAATTTGGTCCTTTAATACTTGTTAGGTGGTAGTTTATTGTGTTTGCAAAGACACTCTCACTATCATTTCCCTATATGTTAAATCTATTCAGTCCTATTAGCTATTTGTGAAAAGTGTCTAAATATGCTAATTTGGCATATCTTTGGAATATAGATATTATCTTGAACACAATGGTGTTGTTCCTATGTCCAAATTTGCAATCTAACATCATTCCATATTTAATAAGTTTTTGTGATTGTCTTAAAGACTAATTCCTAAGACTGGGGGAAAGCCTCTTCACTCCTTGAGTTATACGCTCAAAAGTTTTTTTATATTTTACTTCTTTTGCTCCTTGGCTTCATACTTAGGAGTTTGGCTCCAACCCATCATTCAATGGCCCAAGACCCTAAAAACTTGGGTTTTGCTCTATTGCCTTTGGACATATGGCATATGGCATATAGCATGTGGAAGGTTAAGGTTTTACTTCTTAGTTATCCTATAGTAAACCACCATAAGATAAAGGGTGAAAACCTCGTATGCTACAGTACTCTATGTGTCCAAGTTCTATTTTAAATACTTAAAGGTACCACTAATATATCAATCTTTTGCTTATACCATGCCTATTTTCATTGTCTCATAAGTATTCCAAAACCACTCATACTATAGATTTGGTTTTCTAAAATTAAACCATCCATTCCATGAGTGTTTATCCTATAACCACTCTTTAGGATCCCCATGATACCCCAAGATATGGGGTAACACTATCCTTTAATGCTTTCTTTGATCCCCACCAAGTCTTTCTCCAATCACAATAGTGCTTACCAACACTACTATTGGATTGAGGCTTGAATGCTTGTCTACTAAATCCCAATGATATCTAAGACTTCTTTACTAGCTATACATATGGTTACTAGCAAAAGGACCACTCCCCTTCTTTTCCATAATTAAGGATTTTTCAAACAATATTTCAAAACACCACAACATAATACAAGATTTATGGGTACTTCCACTCAAGGTGATCAATAATCAAGGTGCTCTAGCCACATGACTAAATGTAAAATATCCAAATAGTGCCAATAATACTTGGATTTATATCATTAACCACTTGATCTCTTGAAAGAGCTAAAATTGGCTTTATTTCACTGACACTTCACCAAGTCACCCCATTTATCCATTTATATTCACTTTAGCTTTGAACTCCTTAGTGCTTATATTAACACCCACCATTACAACACTTATCCTGACTATATAGTGCTTTTGGTCTAAACATGTTACACTTGTTGAACTTCTTCTTTAGCTACTATCATATAATACACCTTTGACTCTATTTTAAGATTTAGGAATTTGTGTATTATCATGTATTTTTTATCTCTTTTTATTTACTAAGGAGTACATTCACTACTACTAAGCAAAATCAAACCCTAAACCTCAGCTAATGGATGGATTGCATTAAGTTTTATAGCCCTTATAAAGTAGGGTTATAGTTACAATGCCATATAATAATATTAATGACTATATACTAATATTAGTGTTATAGTTGTCAGATTAGTTTCAATCAAGACCATTTGCTCTTGTATATAAACTATGGTTTTTGGGTTAATTGATATTCACATTTTTGTATTCTCTATGCACTTGCAATATTTAAAATGTTTAATACAAATCTACTTTTTCTTTCCCATTATTTTAGTATATTATTAGTAATTTTATTCTCTCCTCTTCTCTTGATGACAAGCTTTAGACTCTACACCCTCAACCTCCTCAATATTAAACTCAACACTTTGAAATAGAAAAATCAAAGAAAAAGTACTTTTAAGGGAATGAAAGAATTCCTCAACAAAACAAAATCTCTTAATAGTAGTTATAAGCATGAAAAAGCACTCAATATGAAACTTTGGCAAAAGTGATTTAACCCTTGGAACAAAGGAATACTCAACACTAAAATGATCAAAAACTTTGTTTATAAAACAAAAACAAATTCTCAATTATATACAGACTCTTGATATCTAAATCAATTTGATGAAGATAGCAAACACTCAACTCAACACTATAAAAATAACAAGAATCATAAAAGTTAGAATTGATTAACATGCCAGGAGAAAAAAATACTATAGATGAAGAAAATATATAAGGAGGTAGTAAAATCTATGAAGTAAGAAAAAGTTGGGAAAGCACAGAAGGGTAAAAAGAAAATGATCAAATAATAAATTGAAGGATTGACACTTACCTTGTGAAATATCCAACTCATGTTCAAAGTTATCCTCAATATAATCAAATTCCTTGTTGTCAAAATTCTATACAAATTTATAAACATCATCCTCCCAAATACATACTCAAGCATCTTTGATGAGCCAAACTGCATCATCCAAAGGTCTCCAATCAATCATACTCCACATTAATAGGAGATAATAATACACCAAGAATAGCAAAAGTAATGCAATCACATCTTATGTAAGTTGAAGATGGCAACACATCATGCAACACTAAAAAGATCATGCCCCACAACACTAAAAACTAATTTAAAAAGGATATAGCCATAGGAACAACATTGCTAGATGATAAGAACATTGCATTATCTATAACCTAGAAGGCCACACTTCTTGACATGGTAAAAGAAGATAATGCAATGATGATTATAAGAAGAATATATTAAATAGTTTAATCTTATATCTGGCAAAAACTATAAAGAAGAATGATGGAAAAAAAAAAAGAGTGTGAGTGCATGGAATATGGAAAGGGAATACAGAAATGTGCATCTCAATTAGCCCAAAAACCCTAGCTTATATACAGGAGCGAGTGGTCCGGATTGAAACCAATCCGACGGCTACCAAAATCCACTACGCTAATATTAGTATACGGCATCGTAGCCGTACACTTGGCCCTCACATCATCCCCTCCTCTCGGAATAATGGAAGGCCGTCAGGGTTCTCTTGTAGATGGGCCGGGATCTGGAGGAACGTCACGAGGAGGCATCGGTGGATCTGTAGACGGTATTAACTGCTCCTGATCCCTTTGTATGAAGCGTTTTAACCGCTGCACATGCACAATCTCCGGAGGATCGGCTTGCTGAACATCATGCCGAACCTCATAAACTTGTGGTCCAACTTGCCGCAACACCCGATACGGTCCTTTCCACTGCGCAAGGAGCCCCTTAGATAAACCACGTACCGTAAGATGGGGAAAATGGACTAACACCAAATCATCCACTTTGTACTCCGCTGGTGGACGATGATGGGAATTGTAGCGTCGTTGTTGTCCCACTTGTATGCGGCCTAAGTGTTCAGCAGACTCTGCTCGGACAAGTGGAAGAATGCTTGTCAAATATTGATCCCATGACCTAGCATCAGGAGCTCGTGGCAATCGCGAAGGTAAACCCAGCTCTATTGGTAATATTGGATCATGACCATATAGAAGTTTATATGGTGAAGCACCAACAGAACTCTACACCCCTGTGACATAAGCATACCGAAGAGACGGCAAATAACCATCCCAATCCGAATGTTGAAAGTTCACATACTTCGCAATCATCCCTTTGAATGTCCGAACGAGCCGTTCCACCAGACCGTCTGATTGTGGATGATAAGCACTCGTAAAAGGGTGGCGTATCCCCAACCGAGATGTCAAAACATGAAATACCTCAGCCATAAATGCAGGACCATTATCCGAAAGAATCCGTTCTGGACAAGAATGCTGGAACACCACTCGATTAAGGAGGAAGTATCCAACCAACTTCCACCCAACGAGTCAAGTAGTCAGAAGCAATAATAACATACTCATTGCCAGGAGTCGATCGCGGAAAAGGTCCCATAAGATCAAATGCTACCAACTCAAACGGACGAGAAACTGCAATTGACTCCAACCGTCCTTCCGCAGCACTAGGGGGAGTATTACGAGCTTGACACCAAACGCAGCTACGCACATACCGGATAATATCACGTCGCATCTCTGGCCAATAGAAAGATCTGCACAGCTTCTCGGTGACACGACGGTGTCCCATATGCCCACCTAGAATAGGAGAATCATGGTAGGCATGGAGAAACCGCGGAATAAACACCGAAGGCACCACCAGCCGTAAATGAGCATCAGGATCCGTCCCCACAAAATAAAGAAGGCCATCTTCAAGGCGATATTGAGAATGTAAATGCCGAAAAGGCAAGTCATCAGCAAGTGATGCAGGATTTTCAAACCCATCTCGAAGCCTTCGAATCCACGGCTCAAACTTTTGAGCCTCGCGAACCTCATCCAGAGAAGGTAAATCTTGCTCTACGCCCTGTGGACACTGAACGTCAAGGACAGCAACCGCCGACGGCATAGAATCCTCATCTAGAAAATCCACAGATGCTGGAACAACAGGTTCGTCAGAAACATGAGAAGTGAGTGGAGAAGGAAGAGGAGCTCGAGAGAGGGCATCAGCATCAGCCATAGAACTCCCTGGGCGATGAACAACATCGAAATCATATATCTGAAGCTTCAAAGCCCATCGGGCCGTACGACTAACCAGGTTCTTCCACTTCAATAATGAAGTAACAGCAGCATGGTCACCTTTAAGTAACGTCCGAGAACCATGTAAATAGGCATGAAGTTTCTCGAAACCCCAGACCGCTGCTAAACACTCCTTCTCCGTCGTGGAGTAGTTCATCTCCGCTGGTTGTAATGTACGGCTTATGTAGGCAATGGGATGGCACTGACCAGGCACACTCGAGCTCTCTTGCATCAACACACCTCCAAGACCAATGTCAGAAGCATCCACGCGCAAAATAAAAGGTCGAGTGTAGTCAGGATATGCCAAAACCGGAGGAGTCGTCAATAGCTCTTTGAGATTCACGAACGCCCGCTCACAATCGGGAGACCAGATGAAAGATGACGTTGATGACTTCAGCAACGCTCGCAATGGTATAGTGCGATCGGAAAGATGATCCACAAAACGACCGAGATACTGCACCTTACCCAAAAAGCGCTGCACATCATTCACACACTTCGGAGTAGGGAACTTTAGAACAGCCACAAGTTTGTCAGGATCAACTTGCAAACCCTCACGAGAAATACGGTACCCAAGATAAGTTGTGTCCTTGGACCCAAACACGCACTTCGACCGCTTCAGCTTTAAACCAACATCGCGTAGCCGATCCAACACTTTACAAACATCACGAACATGCTCCTCCCACGTCCCCTCCGAGTGGATCAAGACATCATCAATGAAGTCAGCCGTCACCTTCGGCATATCGCAAAGAACCTCGTCCATCATTCGCTGAAAAGTTGCTGGAGCATTGTTCAAACCAAACGGCATCACCAAAAACTCGTACAAACCAAATGGTGTACGAAAAGCAGTCTTAGGAATATCGTCTTCAGCCATCGGTACTTGCCAATACCCAGAAGCAAGATCTAGCTTGGTGAACCAACGACTTCGCCCCAGACGATCCAAGAGATCAGCAGTGTGAGGAAGAGGGTACACATCCGGGATCGTCACTTCATTTAACGAACGATAGTCGATGCAGAAACGAATACTCCCATCAGGCTTCGTCACAAGATGAGGTTCACATGCCCAAGGACTCCGCGACTTCCGAATAACACCCTTCTCCAACATCTCCTTGACGTTTGCACGTAAAATCTTGATCTCCTTGGGTGACCGACGACGAACAGGAACCTTGATTGGACGAGCATCCCCGGTTGGAATGGGATGACGTGTGGCAATCTTGGCCCCAGACGATAGGTCAAATTCAAAGAGATCAGAATACTCCTTCATGAGCTGGTCAACTGCTGCAACACAAAGATCGTCGGAGGGATCGGAAAAGGGAAGAGCAGAACAAGATGGAAACACAAAAGGAAATAATGGGGGAACAAAATGTAAGCGACTGATTTTTCCATTCTACTTTAGTCACTTAACCACACCTCCGACCTCTTGGAGGAGTCTCATTCACAACCTCCATAAGCTCAACTCAGGACTTGGGGTTTGCTAGCCCCGAGAATGGCATCCATGCCACTCAACCTTAGCACTTGGTCCAAGTGCTCCACGTGTCCGATCCCATGATCGACACCCCAAGGTACCACTGACATATCGGCCCGTTACGCTAAGGCCATGCCCATTTACCTCGGTCACACTGGTGGTCCAACACCACCTACATTCCAATCCCGTCTCTCAAAGACTGGGTCATCCATCCATGAGTGATCATCCCAGATCCACTCCTTAACATCCTTAGGATGCCTACAGACATGGGGAATAGCCTTCCCCAATATCTCTGTTCCGGTCCCCACCAAGTCCCTTTCTGTCCTTGGCTGTGTTCGCCAACACTGCCACTGGATCGAGGCCCACCGGCCCGACCACTAAGTCCCACTATCCTCTAGGACTTCCTCACTGTGTGACTGTGTCCTTGGTCACTACCCCAGAGGACTGCTCCTCTTCCTTTCCACAGTCTGGGCCTTTGGGACAACATTTCGGAACACCGTGGCCTTACGCGAGCCACCTGGGTACTCTCCTCGCCTTCTGCCCTTGGGTGCTCTAGCCATGGGCTTAGAGCGGGTTCCGTTGAGCCACACCAGGTATCCAAGTAGGTAGTGCCACCCACACTTGGACTGGGAGCATCGGCCAGTGGATCTCCCAGGGGAACTAGAGCCGGCTCTTGAACACTTCACCAAGCTACCCCGCTTGTCGGTCCATGTTCACTCTAGTCTTGGACTTCCCAGTGGGCAGCTCATCACCCAACATTGGGTCCGGCCTTCCTGGGCCAAACTGGCCTTTCCTGGCCAAACTGGCTCCACTGCAGTCCTCCCCCCACTATACTTTTGGAGCTCACCAAACCCCCCAGGGTCTGGGAGACGAACGCTTTGGGCTTTCACCCTCTCAGGCTCCGGACTCGGACTCGGACTCGGACTCGGACTCGGACTTGGACTCGGATTCGGACTCGGACTCGGGCTCGGGCTCGGTCTCGGTCTCGGTCTCGGTCCCGATCTCGGTCTCGGTCTCGGTCTCGGTCCCGGTCTCGGTCCCGGTCTCGGTCTCGACTTCGGACTCCATCTCGGACTCCATCTCGGACTCCATCTCGGACTCCATTTCGGGTCCATCTCGGGTCCACCTCGGACTCCATCTCGGACTCCATCTCGGACTCCATCTCGGGTCCATCTCGGACTCCACTTCGGACTCCAACTCGGGTCCATCTCAGGTCCACCTCGGACTCCACTTCGGACTCCATCTCGGACTCCACTTCGGACTCCATCTCGGACTCCATCTCGGGTCCATCTCGGACTCCACTTCGGACTCCAACTCGGGTCCATCTCGGGTCCACCTTGGACTCCACTTCGGGCTCCATCTCGGACTCCATCTCGGACTCCACTTCGGACTCCAACTCGAGTCCATCTCGGACACTCCCACGTGTCATGTGTTGGTCCTTTTGGGTCCCTTTTTGGAGCCTCGCCTTTTGCTCGCTTCGTGCTCATTCCTCGAGCACTTCGTTGGGAGTTCCACTCCCGCTCTTGACTTTTCAAGTCGGAGCTTTTGGTCCAAACGTGTTACGCTAGTTTGGCTCTCGCTTCGGCCACTACCATGTGGCGCCCTTCCGGCTCCACTTTGGGGCCTAGGGATTTTGTGTCTCACACAAAAGTAATGGAAGCAGAGGTAGAAGTAGAGGGACGAAGAGGTACGGAAGTGAGAGGAATGGATGAAACATAAGGAAGTATGAGACAAGGGGGAAAAACCTCAAAGTCACACTTGGCATGATTGTGCTGCAACCAATCCATACCAAGAATGAGGTCAAAAGCTTGACTCGGCACCACCCGCAACGACTGCAACTCAAGCTCGAGATCGCCCACACGCACCACCAGGTCTGCCTCATCTCGTGCACATGCATGTGTACGGCCGTTGCCATAAAGAATGAAAACTGGATCGGCCGCACGACGCAAGTGTAGACGACAACGTGTGGCAACAGGTCGAGCAATAGAAGATAAACTCAAACCTGTATCAACCAACACGGAGAGAAGAATAGGAGACCTCTTGTTATAAAAACGAGCTTGGAAAGTAAACACTGGATGAACCGGTGCCGAGTGAACCCCTTGATGATACTCCCGAAAGAAAGATGGAGGGGTCACTAACTTATTCGCGCAAGGTCCCTCCATTACTCGCGCGACTCCTCGTTTCCCGAATGCACCTCGGTATCCAAACCTTCCACTGCAGCAGCACCAATGGGACGTTGCTGACGCCAAGGTCTCCACCCAGGAAATGGAGGTCGCCAATCCGGAAAGCGCCGACAACGCCGATAAGTATGACCAACTTCATCACACGCCCAGCAACGAATGTCACGGCCACGACCACGTCCTCGCCCTTGTCCTTGGACTCGAGTAGCAGCAGCATCAACCTCCATGGGAACAGGACCATCACTCATAGGAAGTGGAGCTGAAGGACGTGTAGCAAGAAGTGGAAGAGGCGACGTCTCATAACGTTGTGCCAAGCGAAGAGCATCGTCAAGAGTGGCAGGAGCAAGTGCGTGCACAAGTCCGACAAGATCTTGACAAAGTGCTGGCCACAACATTCCTAGCTTGATCCGCTCTGACATATTTGGCTCCGCACGAAGCAAAAGACTTCGGAAACGAACGCCAAATTGCATCACCGACTCAGATGGCCCTTGGCGAAGACGATGCAATTGTTGGAAGGCATCATCACAATCGTCGGCGTGTCCGAAGGCGCGTTTGAAGACGTCCGGAAGAACACTCCAATCGCCACGAGTAGCTGCGCTCAATCCATTGTATCACTGCAATGCCGTCCCTTGAAGACATGTGGGGAACTCACGCAAACGTCGAGCATCATCCCAAGAATGATATGTGGCAATCACCGTGAAGTGATCGAACCAATGGTACACATCATCCCCAGGATTCCCACGAAAGAACTCCGGCCAAACGCGAGGATTGGCACCAAAAGCAGGAGGAGTTGTACCATGTGCCGTGAATGCCGCCATCAACTGAGTTTGGTTGTTCAATTGCAAGCGCATAGCATCAAGCAATTGAACCAACTGCTACTCTAGAGTCAAAGGAGGAGATTGCGGATCGGCCATGAAAATGAATGAGAAAGAAAGAGCAAAAGAAGAGAAATGACAAAAAGCTGGAAAGAAATGGTAGATCTAGACAATGCAAAAAGCTAGATCTAAACCAAAATCCTGAAAGGAAAGAAAAAAAGAAAGGAAATGGAAAAAGCTAGATCTAGACAATGCAAAAGCTAGATCTAAACCGAAATCCCAAATCTAAGCACTCCCCAGGGACAATCAAAGGTGCCCTTCATCTCCACCAATGTGAGTGCATGGAATATGGAAAGGGAATATAGAAATGTGCATCTCAATTAGCCCAAAAACCCTAGCTTATATACAGGAGCGAGTGGTCCGGATTGAAACCAATCCGACGGCTACCAAAATCCACTACGCTAATATTAGTATACGGCATCTTAGCCGTACACTTGGCCCTCACATCAAAGTATAATTTTGAACATTAAAAAAAATACTCTAACTTTACTCTCTAGAGACAATTTATAATGCCTCTCCAACTCCATCAGAATATGATAATAAAATACATCCAACGGCCTAAATTCAAAGAGTTCGCCCAAATAGGTAGTCCATATGTAAACTTAGGTTATCAGGGCTAGGGTTTTGTAGAATATTCTCCGAAATGGATGAAGCGATGGCGGCCGTGGAGCGTCCTCGCGGCGAGGCAGCTTCACAGAGCTCCCGGCGGGAGCTCCTGCCTGAAGCGCATGGTGGGCGAGCTCCAGGAGGGGGAATGGGCGATCTGGGGCGATCTAGCGCGGCGGCGGCTGATCGAGCGGGAGAGCCCCGGCATTTCATCGCAGCAACAGCAGCAGGACCAGCGGAATTCGATCGACATCCTCTCGTACGCCGAGCACATCCGGCGCTGCGCGTTCTTTCACTTTCTCCCGCAGGGCCGGCGCCTCTACTGGGAGCTTCGAATCGCCGGCATGGATCAGCACCGGTACCTGGGGAATCTTCTGATCCAGATGTTTGGCAATTGCCGGTCGGTCGTCGAGGCCAAGGCGGTGTTTGATGGCATCCGCGAGAGGAATCTCTACTCGTGGAATATCATGCTTGTAGCATATGCCCAGAATGGGCATCTGCGGGAGGCGAGGATAGTCTTCGAGAAGATGCCACTTCCAAGCGTCGTGACATGGAATGCCATTCATGGCGCATACGCACAGGCGGGGGAGTTCTTTGAGACGGTGGATTTGTTCGCGAGAATCCCCGACAGAGATCCAGTGTCCTGGAACACCATGATCACTGTGTATGCGCAGCACGGGCATCTGGACGAATCCAAGGCGACGTTCGAGGCAATGCCGACGAGGAATGTGGTGTCTTGGAACTCGATCGCGGTGGCTTACGTTCGGTCCCTCCAGATCAGGGACGCCAGGCTCTGCTTCGATCGAATGCCTTGCCACAACGTCGTGTCGTGGAACACGATCGTGTCCGGCTATGTCGAGCTCGGGGAGATGGCCGAGGCCGAGGAGCTCTTCCAAAACATGCCTGAGAGAGACGCGGTTTCGTGGACAGCTCTCATCACCGGCCTTGCGCAGGAGAGAGATTTGGATCGAGCTCGGGAGATGTTTGATAGAATGCCTCTCAAGGATCTAGTGTCGTGGACTGCGATGATCACTGCCTTTTCTCACAATGGTCGGCTCCAAGAAGCGCAGAGCTTGCTCGACAACTTGGGAACATTCGACAGTGGCTCCTGGAATGCGATGATCACGGGATACATCCAGAACGGGGAGGGACGAGCAGCTCTCCAGCTCTTCCGACTCATGGATCTACAGGGCGTTGGCATCGACAAGGTGGGATTTTTCAACGCCCTGGACGCGGCAATCTCCATCGCCAACTTAGCCGAGGGCCGAGCGGTTCATACGATCGCGCGAGACAGTGGCTTCTTGCTAAACCTCCAGGTGAACAACTCGCTCATCAACATGTATGGCAAATGCGGCAGCCTGGAAAACGCGAGAGATGTGTTTGATTCCATGCTCGAGAAGAACTTGGTCTCGTGGAACGCGATGATAACCTCGTATGCGAAGAATGGCGAGTGCTCCAATGCGGTGGAGATGTTCCAGCTGATGATCCTTGCGGGTGTTGCGCCGGACGAGATTGCTTTCACCACCACTCTCTCGGGATGCAGTCACGGGGGCTTGTTTAGAACTGGATGGGAGATCTTCTCCTTGATCCAGGACGAGTTTGGAGGGATTCCGTCCATGGATCACTACGCTTGCATGGTTGATCTTCTCGGTCGCGTGGGTCACCTGGAGAGGGCCGAGGAGCTCATCCAGTGCATGCCTTACGAGCCGCAGCTCCTGACTTGGAGATCGCTGGTGGCGGCGTGTAGACTCCACGGTGATGCCAAGCGAGGGAAGCGGCTTGCGAGATTTGTGATGATGCTGGACGAGGGGATCTCGTCCACTCTAGAGATCGCGTCGAGCACGTATGTTTTGGTGTATAACTTGTTCTCCTCGGCTGGGGAGGATGCGGAGCTTGTGGATGGAGTCAAACGAAGGAAACGAGCTAATAAATTTTGAAATTGGTAAAGTTATTTTTTAATAATAGTGATCAATGCTTTCATTCAATGACTTATTTAACATCTAGATTAAATTAAAGTGGCTATAAAGTAAAAATATTGAAAAAAAATGTTTTTGAATTCTAAACTTGCATCAGCCGGGAGTCGAACCCGGGTCTATTTCTTGGAAGGCAATTATCCTAGCCGTTGGACTACTGATGCTTTAACATTTAATAACGTGTTTAATTAGTTTAACTACTAAAAAGACTTATTTAATTAGTTTAACTCTAGCTTAAAATTAAAGGACGAAGAATTTAAAGCTCGACCACGGTGGGATTCGAACCCACGACCTTCAGATCCGAAGTCTGACGCGCTAATCCACTGCGCTACGCGGCCACATCACGTAATTTTTCCTTGTGGACTTATGATACTCGTTATTAACGACCTTTTAAACCCCCGCCAAAAGCTCTCATAACCCCTAGGTTTAGGGTTTTGAGGAGGGAAGAGCGCGCAGCATGAGGTAGTTTTGCACAACGCCTGCCCGAGGAGGAGCTATGGCGGATGCCGACGCTGCCGCTCTTCCACGGAAGCGAGGAAGGCCGCGCAAGAATCCCCCGACTCAGCTCACTGCCGCGCAGCTCAACTCCAGGGCAGGATCCCTCTTTATCGGTGAGAAGAGCCTCAATGGCGATGTTCCAGTCCAGGTTTTAGATTCTGGCTTGGCCGAGGAAGATGTCGACATGGTTGAGATCCAGGCTCCAGCAGAGTCTCCGCCGCCAGCCCGCCGCCGGGGCAGGCCCAAGAAGAATGCGACCCCGGTCGCCATTCCACTGGAAAGTGGGAGTGACTGCGGTGGATTCCCCGAGAGGAAAGCTGCGAGGCACTTGTCCCCGTCCTCGATGCTAGAGGCTTTGCCCACCCCCGGTGAGCCCTTGAGGCGCGAAGAACACACCGTCGAGGATGCCAAGGACGCGCCTTTCATGGACAATGTGGTGAAAGTTTTCTGCGTCCACACCGAGCCCAACTTCTCGCTGCCTTGGCAGCGCAAGCGGCAGTTTAGCACCAGCAGCAGCGGGTTTGTGATCGAAGGGAAAAGGCTGCTCACGAATGCTCACTCGGTGGAGCATCACACACAGGTGAAGATCAAGAAGCGAGGCTCGGACACCAAGTACCTGGCCAACGTTCTTGCCATTGGAACCGAGTGTGACATTGGTGAGTTTCCAAGCTTTTATGGTGTTTATGACTTCTTTTTGTTTGCTTCTTTGTTCTATCAGCGATGCTGTCTGTAAATGACGAAGAGTTTTGGGAGGGTATCACACCCGTGACATTTGGAAGCTTACCGAGGCTCCAGGACGCTGTGACCGTCGTTGGCTATCCGATTGGGGGTGACACTATATCTGTTACCAGTGGTGTGGTTTCTAGGATCGAAGTTACGTCTTACGTGCATGGAGCAACGGAGCTTATAGGAGTTCAGGTACTCTTTGAGTCTTTCGTCCCTCGTTTTACTGAACCAACTTCCAGATCGACGCAGCCATTAATTCCGGGAACTCGGGTGGACCTGCCTTCAATCATCGAGGGGAGTGTGTTGGAATAGCATTCCAGTCATTGAGGCACGAAGATGTGGAGAACATTGGCTATGTGATTCCGACACCGGTCATCGAGCATTTCATCAACGATTACAAGCGCTCGGGTGACTACACTGGTAATACTGTCCTGTAGTCTTGATTCTAGCTGCGTTCTATTCTTTCCATGTTTTTTTTGCAGGGTTTCCCATTCTTGGCGTGGAATGGCAGAAGATGGAAAATCCGGATTTGCGGAAGGCAGTCGGGATGGCACCGAATCAGAAAGGTGTTCGCATAAGAAGGGTCGAGCCGACCGCTCCAGCTGCTCAATATCTTCGGCACTCAGACATCCTCTTGAGCTTCGATGATGTGGCTATTGCGAACGATGGTACCGGTAAGTGGTTCTTGGTTTTCAGAGGTGGTTTTTAATCAGTGTCTTGATTGTCTCAGTACCATTTCGTCTCGGGGAACGCATAAGTTTCAGCTACCTCGTGTCTCAGAAGTACACTGGAGAATTGGCAAAAGTGAAAATTTTGCGCGATGGAAATGTTAACGAGTACAATTTGGAGCTGAGGTATCACAAGCGCTTGGTCCCGGCACATATAAAAGGCATAACCCCTTCGTATTACATTGTGGCGGGTGTCGTGTTTGCGGCGATCACTGTGCCATATCTTCGTTCCGAGGTAGAAGCTATTCTCTTTTTTCTTTTTTCTGTTTTTCAATGGTGAGCAAGCTTCTATGTGCAGTATGGCAAGGACTATGACTATGACGCCCCGGTGAAGCTGCTGAACAAGCTTTTGCATTCGATGGCCAAAACTCAAGACGAGCAGCTAGTGGTGGTGTCTCAGGTCGAGCGAGCCTTTCCTTCCTGTTGCTTTTATGTAATCTTTTACTTGCTTTTGCAGGTGCTAGTGGCAGACGTGAACATTGGATACGAGGACATTGTCAACACACAGGTAAAAGTTTGCTCTCCGGCTGGAAACTTACACGGGCTCACCAGGTACTGGCATTCAACGGCACGAGTGTCACGAACTTGAAGCACCTAGCAAATATGGTGGAGAGCTGCAAAGACGAGTTTCTCAAATTCGATCTCGACCATCAACAGGTGGATCCATAGCTCAAAAGTATAGATTTGTTCCTGTGATCCTTACACTGGCGTGGCTGATAGGTTCTCGTTCTGGAAACTCAAAGAGCAAAGGCTGCGACACCAGCTATTCTGGCCACTCACTGCATACCTTCGCCGATGTCTAGTGACTTGAAAACTACCGCGTGAGAAGTTCCCACTGTTTTTAAATCGGATGTTATTTTTCTAGGTTATCAAACTCTATAATACTAAAACTCTAATGGTTTTCAAAAAAACATTTGAGAGATCGGCAAATTAACGATTTGGCTGGTGTGAAAAAGGAGAGAATAAACTTAGAAATTACAGTAGACTGCCTTTGATTTAGGGTGCTCACAATTTTTCTTGTGGCTTCATATTAGGTAATTAAAGAAGAGTTATCTAAAGATAAAATGAGCTCTTGAAAGTTATGCAAAGTTTTGCAGAAAAAGGGCAATGAAATCATCCATTGGAAGCTTAAGAATCTGGAAAAGTCTCTCCATGACTAAATGAAGCATCGCAACGTTGTGTCATGGACTTCATTGCTACTGGAATACGCTGAGACAAGGGAAAGCAAGATGGTTTTGGAGTTGTTCAAAGCTTTTGAATTCACAGGGCTGGAAGCAACATTGCCAACCTTTGCAGTAGTGTTGCTGATGGCTTGCAGGACTTTGGTGGATCTGGAAACTAGAAGGGAAATCTATGCTGGGATTTGCAAGAGGGGACTGGAGAGCAGTAGCATCGCAAACAGTGTCACCAATTTCCATGGCGAGTGTGGAAGTATAGCCACTGCTCAGCACTTCTTCGATTCCACTGTGATATCCAAGGACGTGGTTTTGTGGAACACGCTGATAGCAGGCTACCCAAGGCAACGCAGCCAAAGTGGTGGAGATCTTTGGCAAGCTGGTAGAGGAGGTCACTACGCTGGATGGATTTACGTTCCTCTTGGTTATTGTGGCGTGCAGTGCCGTGGGATGGATCAAGCAAGGCTGGAAGTTTTTCTAGAAGATGTGGAGGGAATCCAAGAACTTCTTGACTTGCTCCACATGGCCACAGTGATTGTAGGCTGTCAAGAGGCACAGGTAAGTGATCCCATTGGCCTGCGATCCCTCCTCCCACATCCTCCTAAATCTTTCAAGCACCTGTTCAATCTCTCCCACCCGGTTGTAACAGTGAGTTCCAACTCCTGGCTTCCATGGAATCAAAGATGTGGATGTGACAAGCCTATGGCTTCATTGCTGCAGCTTGCTCAGCTCGCAGCTCTATCAGCATGCAATCACAGCAGAGAATAGGTTTGTGGAAAATCTAGTGTTGTTCTTGAGGCTCTTGACTCAAATATTTTTATCCTACTCTTTAGTGACTCTTTAATTGATTTATTACACAATTATGTAAACGGTAGTCTTTGTGACCTTTATAAAAAAACTACCACTCAACATGTAGGCGATCAGTATCAATATCACTGCCAGTAGTAGCCATAGCTACATGCCAACAGTGGGCATGAGTGAGAGCCAAAGGTATATGTTCATTTTTTTTCTCTCTTCCAAAGCAATTTTAGGCTACAATTGTTAGATCCCTGAATTAGTTACTACTATGATTCAAGAGTAGAAAAATGTAGACTTTTTTTTCATTTTTGTTCTGGATTTTGAGAGCTATTCTTTGACACTTTATGGAGTCAAGATGGTGCTGTTGCATGGAGCGAGGAAAACTAAAAGGGTGGACATTGAGAGGAAACATGTGTTAAACAATAAGCTTTGTCAACTGGTCAACATTTGCTGGGCAATTTTTAATTGCTTACTAAAACATGAAATAATGGTAAATTAGTAATTATGTAAAAAACAGAACAATTACTTCTAAGCCATACAACTAAAGAAGTAGACTTCTAGAGATAAATTATTTATGTGGAAAAGAAAAGAATGAATTACAAGCACTTTCCAATCACTTTGAATTCTTTTGTTTATGGAACTTTTTTTAATTTGTGAAATGGGTAAGTTACAGATAAGCAGCAAATTTATTTTTCTTGAGTATATATTCTTTTATTCCATCTCACTGTATAGTATATTTGTACCCCTTCTACAGGGATTACCATTTTCAGCATCAAGAGTTGGTTACTACCTTTCAGAACTTATGATAAATGGATTACCTCTTGAAACACATATGAGCATCCAAACTTAATAAACTATTAGAACCATATTCAATCATTTTCTGATACTGCCAAGCTGATTGAATTCCAAGTGTAAAATGTTGTTAGATGCTTGGTAGAAAAACACTTTGCATTAGTTATTTGATTATTTAATAAAATTAAACAGTTATTTACCTCTAAAACTCTCAATTATCATTGTTTGTCCAAACACTAGTTCATTAATTCTTATAAATTTGTCTATATATTACTTGGTGACCAAACTTCAAATGCTAACACATACCTATATATAGGTGTAGGTATGTAACACCAACCTTGCATTTGGGTCGAAGAGCAACAAATGATAAAGAAATGCATACAGGAGAAGGCCCACAAAAGGTAAAGCTTGACATTCCAAGTGATCCATAAACTACCATGTTTCCATCTTCTTGCATGAGTGCCCAGCAATCAAACCCAAATCAGAGCTCCAAAACTGCTTACTAATAGCATATGATCAGTTCCAAGTGTAATCCATGAATAATAAATTTACTCCAATTTGTGGATGCTGAATTTTCTGCCTCGGAATGAGCCGTGCTTTTGGTACCAGGAATTAGCATGGTTGAGAAAGGGTTGCAAAACTTAGTTGGTGGGTTTCCATGCATTAAATTGAGTGATTGACGATTGATCCAACTTAGATTTGCATTATAGCTAGTGACTAATCTTGTATAGCCCAAGATCATGTAGGAAACTCCAAATACCCCAATATCACTAACAGTGACAACTAATCCAAAGGCAGCAGGAACATTAGTAATCTCATCATTAATTTTGTCTCATTAGTAATTTCATCTCGAAGTTTTGAGTGGATTCAAAGTTAGAAACATATCTATTAATATGGCATTATGGAGTGAAGTCACTAAAAAGTAAAACCCGATCTGAAACAATATCCCATTATAATTAAATTCTCCAGTTAAGAAAGTCCTTTAACAGTTACAAGGAATAGCTAATTTAGTATTAACTAATTAACCTATTATAGTTTCCATTATATCTTGATCACCACAATAATGGTATTCCTATTGCTTGGATTCTAACTTCAACGAGAGAGGACAACATATAGTATAATGGATGCAAGCATTGAAGGATTAAATTTTGGAACAGAATAGAGATTGGAAACCAAATGAAATACTATAAGGTATAACGAATTATTATTATTTATAATTTAGGGCTACATTCAAATGTATTCATACGGTATGTTGGCTGAAGCATCTAATTAAAAAAGTCCAATGTTTTGAGATTCATATGAGGTATCATATTTTAAACTATTTGTGGCACTATTTTGATGCTAAAAAACTATAAGTGGAAGTTATGGAGCTGATTGAGAAGTTTGAAGTTGATTTCAAATGTGAAAAAGATTTTTTCAGATATTTTCATACTTAATGGAGAAACAAAGTTGGCAAGTAAAAATATCATAATACACTTGATTTTGAATAATCATATTCTTATTATTAGGTATGTGGGTTTTATACTTTCCACACAATCAAGACTTTCAAACTAATATGAAATCTATTGTCTTACCTGAGAAGAGATATGGAAGAAATAGAAGAATGGAGTGGGTGATTAAGCAGTTTATAACAAAAGTTGATTCTAGATACTAGTTTATTGATCATTGCAAGACTTATACTTTTATTCAAAACTTTCTATAACAAAGCTAATCGACAATACTATTATAACAAGTTACATTTAATGCAACAAACTTGATATAGCATATGTTCAATCTTCTTCCAATCCAAGCATTCAATATCTTATTTTTGGTACAAGTACAAGCCAAAATAATTGAGCCTTTTCGAGTTATTAGGCAACTATTGTAAACACCAAGCAAAAGTATTAATGCTTTGACAAGAACAAGAAAGTTGTTATATTCAACCATCACAGTTGAATGAAGGTCATGATATATCTCTACCACAACAAGATATGGAAATACTAGATGTTGAAGAGGTGTGTTTTTCATGTGTTAGAAATTCTTCATTATCTAAAAATAAAGATATTATATTCTAAATAATTAATATAAAATTTTATTATATGTGCTAGTGTTAAAGATATATTACATGTATCATAATCAAAAGTACAAGATGTTAGAATACAAGAGATAGTATCTGCTAAAGCTACCTGGAAGAAACTTCAATTGTTGATGATAACTATGCTTGATAAAAAATTAAAAAATGAAGCATTTATAGCAATGGTATACAATGATTTGAAGATTCTAGATAAAAATATTTCAATCTAAACTAGAAGAGGTTATTTATCCATTGAAGGAATTCAAACAATGAAAAGATGGATATAGTATACCCTTCAAGCAAATTAAACCATTAGTTGAGAAGATTTTGCAAGAAAGGAAAAGCTAAAGTATTAATAAATAAAGCAACTCCTTTTAGTCGACCTAAGAAATTGAGGCATAAAAATTTTTTTTCAAGAAAAGCTTATTAGAGGTTTAACTAATTTTTGTTGAATGATTAATAATATAATATATAATTATAAAAAGTTGGAGTTTATACTAAGTTAAATAAAGCCTTATATAACTATGATAGCCAAGCAACTTGTTTCAATTAGTATTAAAAAAATTTTACTTGTTAAAAGTGGCCAGTGAGCACAGTTAGCATGTAGGGTTCCCATATATGGCCAACACCGGCCACACTTTCTTTCCTTATATGGATTTCGATGTGGCAAAAAAAAACAAAATTTAACGAAAGGTGAAATGCTTTGAAATCCTAGAAGGAATGTCTAATTGAGAGTGGTAGTGCTTTAAAACCCTAGAAGAATTGACTGATTAAGAGTGCCTCAAAATCCTAGAAGAATCGACCAATTAAGAGTGGCAGCACCTCAAAATCCCACAAAGAGTGTCTTGTTGCCATAGCCACATTTGAGTGTAATCTAGCACTTACCAGCAATCCAACTCAATTCCACAACACTTATCTTCCCTATCATTATATAAAGTGGGTGAAAATCCCACTAGTTTTCCCAATATACCACTATGTAGTGCATGTGCTTTTTACCCTTTATCCTATGGTGATTTACCATAGGATAACACCACGAAGTGGAACTTAAACCTTCTTTTTGCCACGTGATAGATGCCACGTGTCACATGCCACGTGTCCAAAGGATAGTGGTGTAGAACCCGAGTTTTAGAGCCTTGGGCCACTAAACGAAAGAACGGTGCCAAACTCCCAAGCTTGGAGCCAAAGAGTGACAGAACCGAACCACAAAGCAACTCCCGAGCATACAGCCCAAGGAGCAAAGGGACAAGAGCCCGGAGCGACTTGGAACAGTCCTGGAGCAACCAACATCCTAATGCCAAGACTGGCACACAAAACGGAGCCAAACGGAGTCTGGTGCTATTTCGGCATACCAGCGGCCTAACGTGAGGACATGGGTACTCCACCAGCTAGCATGGAATGGAACTTGGGCTTAAACCCAAGCCAGATGCAAAATAAGGACAAACACGCAAGCGGGAGCTAAATTATGTCTCAAGTTAGTCAGCCATGCCCGACCTACCCACTGTCCCTACTATACATTTAGAACCTACTATAGCCCCCCCCCCCCTCCCCCTTGAGGAACACATGCTTTGGGCTTTCACCCCAAGCCTCTTTAGTATCAGGAGTTAGTCTCTGGGAGAAGCTCGAAACTTATTAAATATGGAATGTCCTTAGATTGCGAATTTGGACACGGGACGAACACCTTTGTGTTCAGGCCGATCTCTACATTCCGTAGATATGCCAAATGAGCAAATCTGGACACTTTCCATAAATAACATTTGGGACCGAAATGAGACTAACACAAAGGGCATGATAGCGAGGGTGTTTGGCAGACATGGTAAGCTATCATCTAGCGATATTGAGGGACTAACCTCAATATAGTGGGGGTTCCCAACACTAGCAAGTGCAAGTCAACATCATGAGTTTCTCATCACCATGTCAAGTCTGCTTGACAAATGTCAACTTAGGATTTCCTTCCTTAATGTCCTTCCGGTCTAAGTGCACATGTGATGACTAGTTTCTCAACTAGCTCAGGTGGAGACTGATAACGAGTCTAGCAATACCGACCTCCTACCATCGTGGCAATAAGGAAAGAGTGTCCATAAGGACTGGCTGACAGGTAACTTTCGATACCCAAAGTCACATTTGCGACACACTAGCACCTGTGAAAGCAAGTAAAAAATTGATTGAGCAACATAAAAGCAACATGAAGGAAAGGCTCACTTGACTTGAGATACCACCACTAGCCAGTTTTGGCCATCAAATGCAAAAGTTTGTTTAGCAGCGTCACCAGGGTATCATAATCATAGCCCTTGCCATACTGCATATAAAAGCTTGCTCACCATGAGTGTGTATTTCTTAAGGGCATTTATATTTTTTAAAGCTATGTAAATAACAAAAACTTTTATAAAATACTATTACTTAACTCATGTTTGTACATTGGAGAATCAGCAAAAGTGAAAATTTTGTGCAATGGCAATGTTAACAAGTACAATTTAGAGCTGAGTGCTTGATCTGGGTACATATAAAAGGCATGCCCCCCTTCTCCAAAATCTCTTATGTTTACTCCTCTTGCACTAGAAGTTTTTAGCTTCATAGGATGAAGATGGGCTTATACTATGCTCTAAAGATGAAGATGGGCCCATATAGCCCATACTACACTCTGAGGATGATGATAAGGCCATATGGCTTATACTTCATTCCTCTTTAGTTTCGTCACCAAAATTCACTATCCATCACCAGCACTTACTTCCACTCTAGTTTCTCCTCCTTGCCCAAGCAAAACTCTTCAGCTAAAGGTGGGGTGAAGTCTCCTTTTGCGAACAATGATAGTGATATGTCTAATAACTAGGATGATGAGGATGATAGTGGTTTTGAAGAAGAATGAGAAAAGTTTAGTGTTTTAATTTTATAGTGTTATTTTTAAACTATGTTCTCTATTTTATCAAGTTATTATATATTTTCTTTTTTGGTTTGCTTAAGTAAACCTGTAGAGGGACTGGGATGGTAATGGATATACCTAGAATATGCTTGGATATTCTAGGATATTCTACCATCTAACAGTTGTTATTCATTTAGATTACTCTTGTATTTATAATTTATAAACATGTTTATAATTTTTAGTATATTCTTTTTAATTCTATCATCTAATGGTTGATATGCAATTAGATTAATCTTGAGTTTATAAATTACAAACATGCTTATAATGTTAAACTTATTTAATTAATTGGATTAATAAGTAAGAATGACTCTAATATTAAGAAAGCCAAGCATTGGCATATGTAATCCATAGCAATTTTTTTCATAATTCCATTTGAGAAGCTTACTAATTATGAAAGAGGTTACTACAAATGAGAATATATTAAAGACATTCATATAAAAATGAGTAAAGACATGCATTTAAAAGCTAATTTTGAACTTCTAAGTGACTCTAAAGAAAAAAGTTTAGGAGGAATTACTTCTAAATTCTGACGATGAAACATAGTTCCTTCTTCACCTTGACTGCTGGATGCTCCTTCTCTTGTTTGAGTTTTTTATTTTTAATAAGTAGGAGGACTTCTTCTAGAGACAAAAGATGGTGTTTGTGTATCTTTGCTATGTTTGCCTCTATGCTTTTCAAAATCCTTCTGCTCAAATTCTAAATATATGTCATCTGACCAACTTAGCTACTAAGGATAATATCGAAACTCATATGCTGTCATTATTGAAATAAACACTTCTTTATACATGGATTGGTTGACATCCTTGTTATTCCAAATTTTGCCTTCTCTAGTATAATTTTCTACCACCCATTGCTATAAACATTTTGAAATACCTAGAATCAAACCATAAAACTTAGTTGGCATTAAAAGAAACAAGTAAGAAACAAACAAACCACAAGCTTAATTTACATCAAAAAAGTGACAAATAAACCATTTGATGGCCAAATGGTTTTTCTCTCCCTTAATGTTATGTAACATATGTGTTTTTCACCTTTTACCCTATAGTGATTTATTAAAAATTAATTATGAAGTGGAACTTAAATCTTTAAACATATAGGCCAAAGGAAACAAAATAAAACCCATATTTCAAAGTCTTGAGCTATTGAATGAAAGGATAGAACCAAACTCCTAAGTATATAACCAAAGAGTGAAGGAATTGAAGTATAAAACAACTTTAAAGATATAGAACAATAAACTATACCTCAAATTAGTTAACTATACCCATTATCCCTACTATACATTTAGAACCCCGTCCCCCCAAAGTTGGCCTGTATACATTTAAAACCCCGTTTGTATGATTGTATGATGCATGTTATGATAATTTGTTGAACGCCCTTATTGAACACCCTGATTCAATACATCAGGTATAAATTGTATTTGCAAGGAAGATATATAGGATTGGGTTTAAGATTGCAGGAGCTTTATGCAAGGAAAAATGGCATACTAGGAAGTGTTAGGAAACGAATAGCAGATGTAGCAAACTTCAATAAAGCTACATAGGATATAGGTATCATTGATCAAAGTGGCTATAGTGGGGACTAGAAGACAAATTGGAGAAAGCATGCAATGACAAATTCATATACTATTGTTGTTGATGACACACACAAGCTAGAATTCATCAACATCAACATGCTAGCCTGTGATTTTTCATCAAAGAAAGAATTTGAACTTTAATGACACTAAACAACCATAACAACAAATACAAGTAGTAAACATCGTCAAGGACTTCATGACTTGCATTGGGTTTTACATTGTGTACCAAACAGGAAGGTCATGCTATTATTATTTGGAATGTGAGAAGAGGTGTATAAAGGAACTTCCAAGGAATATAGTGGCACCATGCATCATAGGTTTTATAATATACAAGGAAAATAAAACACTCAAAACATTTTGGTTCTGCAATTATAACATCCTCCACAGCTGGAATAGGTATATGGCTTTGGTGATCCACTAGAAAAATAGCCAATCATGAAAGATACCAAGGTTACTCTGGTAGAGCTTCACAATCTCAACACAGTAAGGTTTGTGCTAGGACACACCACATTTTCAAACAAGATTGCACAGCACACTTTCAATGCAAGCACATATTGAAAATGTCAACATGTACAACAATAGAGATAAGGAAGAAGTACTTCTAAATAGTAAAGGGAACCATTACAAGGTAACTATAGAAATGGAACCTTCTTGTGCATGTCTAGACTTTCAGAAAGGTTTAAGCAACCTTTCTGAGCTATGGAACGATCTTACTCTGGCACTGGCTAGGAGCTCGACTGCTTGGACACACGAACAGCAGTCTCGACCTTTTTTACGTTCTGCCCGCCTTTGCCTCCAGATCTACGCGTTGTAATCTCAAGGTCCCCATCGGGTAACTCCACCTCGATCTCGCTCTCTTCCAGCAGAGGCATCACTTCCACTCCTGCAAAGCTCATCTGTGAAGAGAAGCGAACATTGAGACAAGAGTTTCGATGAAACTAACGTTTGCTTCACCTTTGCTTCACCTGTCGTAGACCTTTAGAGTTGAAAAGGCACGCACAGTACCAGCCTGTGCGTGCCTTTCTCTCCGGAGATATAACCATACGCATATCTCCCGTCGATCTCGAGTGTGGCCGATTTGATCCCAGCTTCCTCACCAGGAGAACTCTCCACCACAGTCGACTTAAAGCCCGACCTGGTAGCACATCGCTGGTACATCCTTAGAAGCATCTCAGCCCAATCCCGCGCTGGAATGTATGTAAAACAATCTCAAACCTTCGAAAAAGATATCAGCACACGATGTTACCTGCGCATCGGTTCCGCCAGCGTCCGCTGTAATAATGATCCGAGCTCCTTCTTTGTCAGAAGTTCCAGACAAGAGCTTGATCAACTCGAAACTATGCCAAACCCAGTGAGCTGTAGCATGAGACACTTCACGTCACTTTGTGTAAAAGGCTGCTTCATGGCGTTCATCAATCCTTTCAAATCATGCTCCATGTACTTCATCACCATGAAGATGCTGTCCAAGTTGCTGCCGACCACCACTTCCTTCACATCCAACAGCAACCGCCTCGGAGAATATAGACAAGGGCGGCGCCGCATCAGATTTCCTGCCGTCGTCAAGGTCCCAAACAATGGGAGAGTACTTCCCCATCGTCGCCCTCTGCGGCCCTGGAATCCGTGGCAATGTCGGCCCTAAAGTCCATTAGCTCGATCGGGCGGGAGCATGAGAGCTAGCGCATTTGGAGCTCACTGGCGAGCGCCATTCGCTCCACTCCAAAGCCACGAGCCCTAAAACACAGAGAAGTAAAATATTTACCCTTTGTTAGTCTAATGTTTCTCGATTCTTTATGAAAGGAGGAAAGAAAGTTCTTGTGCATCGCTAAACCCTAGAAACCCTTTAAACCTCGAGCAATATAAAAAAGAGCCCTTTAATGATATGGTCTAAAGAATTTCCAGAAAGATCTTTTTCGTTTCTCCCACGGCATAGTACCACACTCGATGATTTCACGTGAAACGAATATACTGGCTTTTCTATGCTTGCGTATCCCCGTTCTTCGTCGCGGATGTTCTAAACCGAAAAAAAGCAAGAAAACCAAGGTACACTTCTTGGAAGCGAACACGTCAATGTTATTGACTTGATTCTGTCCCCCGTACCGCAAAAAAACTCTAAACAAATCCCTCAACCAAAAAGCTGTCTAGGCCGCTGTGGATGAGCTCGAAACCATCCAAACAAAGCGCTTGAATCCGGTGCCGCTGCTCGTTTTCGCCCACGGCGCTGGGGCTCCATCCTCATCCGACTGCATGATCAGGTTTGTCTCTCCGGATCTTCCTTTAATCCTCTTTTCTTTTTTCTTTTCGTTTCTTCCGGCAAGATGGAAGAACTTGTTGGCAACGGCGGCCAACGCCGTGGATGTGATAACATTCGACTATCCCTGTGGGTCTTCTTTCTTATTCTTTTTCTTCTTTCTTGGAAGATCTTCTTAGTTTTCTCTAGTTAAATGACATTCATTTTCTCCATGTAAATATATAGGAGGCGCATTTTGTTGGACTAAAATCCATTCAAGAGAGCATGTAAGTAAATCGTTGTTATTGTAGAATTCTAGACTCGGAGACGCTCCGAGTGAGAGAACGAGCTGCTGCTTGGCATTCTTCTTCTCTTCGCAAGCTACCTGGCCTGTGCTCAAGCATCGGATGACATAGGAAACTTGTACAGCTTGTCTAACGCATAATTGCTTACAAAAACAATTACCTTTAAAGCAAAAGAAAAAGAAATAGATTTGGCATGATTGATGCCACTTTGTACGACGTGCACCGTAGGGTTGCGTTGGCATCTGATTTCATGTTTAAACATGCCAAGCCACTGACTCATCTTTGCTAGCCACTTCCAAGTTGTCATTTGGATGTTGATTCATCAACGACATTTGTTGTAATTTCTGAGGGTATTCCATTGGAAGTTATGGGGGAGCCAAAGCAGGCCCGGATAGATGATTACGAGGATTTGGAAAGCATTCGCTTTGAGATGTTGAGCCATGAGGTGTCGAGTGTGAAGGAGCTGAAGGAACAGAGATACAGAGCAGCAACATTCAATTCAAAAGACTTCGAAGGCTTGCGCGAGCTGCTGCTGCAGGAGGACAACACTCTGGAGCACGTAATCATGTGGAGGGAGGGCTACCACAAAGTGGAGGGGTTTCTAGAAGCAGCTGTGTCCAAGCTAAGCAGCCTTGGCATTTTTGGAGACAAATTTGGCGTGGAGGTGATTCGCGGCTTGGATGAAGCTATTGCTGCTGCCAAGCACAAGGGGATGCCAATCAAGCTCAAGACGCTTCTTCTACGTTCCTGTGACGCAGATTTAGATGCTTTAGCGGGATCAACACTTCCGAAGTATTTAGAACGTCTGGAGCTTTATAATTGCGATTGCTCGCCCCACCTGGAGAAGCTGCTGCAAGATCCAGCATGCAAGATCTGGGAGCTCTCCCTGGATAAGGATAAATACTTGACGCCCGCCCTCTTCCAGGCTGGAACAAGTCTAAGGAAGCTTAGGCTGGTCCACATCCCAAATGATCGGGCGTTACTCAGCCAAATCAGCGGATCAATAGAAGGCCTTGGAATTTCACCAGGGCCTTCGGAGATCTCCCTGCTGGCAGACTGCATAAACAACAATGCCAAGTCCAAGCTCTGGTTCCTGGAGTTAACATCACTCCATTCATCTTCGGCGCAGCTCGTGGGCCAGCTGCTAAAGAGCCCACATTGCAAGCTTGAAAGTTTCTCCTTGTTACCTGGGGTAAAGGTGAGTGAGCATGTTCGTCTTGGTATTGACACTGATTTTCTTAAGCAGAATGACTCACATGAGTGTCAAGATGTGATTCTCAGCAATTTGGAGGCCAACTACAGCAGCCGGATCCAGAGACTGCGCATTGGCGGGGAATGGGCTTCCAAACTGTTGGAGGACAGATGGTTGAGGGTAAAGTACCGGAATGCTCTATTTCATAAGAGCCCCGTTCTTGCACAAAGCGCTACAGTCACACCATCAACTGCCAAGCTGTTCATGTGCGGCCACACTGCCTCGGGCAAGACCACCATCTCCACCAATCTGGTCCGTCCCTATGCAGCCCTCTGGCAGTGTGTGAAGCCGCCATGTCAGGATCATGCATCAACAGTGGGAATTGAGAGGAGGACTCTCAGATTTGGAGAGAGGAAGAAACTCCTGATTTACGATCTGGGAGGCCAGGAGGTCTACCACGCTTTTCATCACTATTTCCTCAGGGGCAGCGACAAAGATCTCTTCATGGTGGTGTGCAAGGTTGGAGGTCCTGGAGGTGAGATGAAAACAGAGCTCCAATACTGGCTTCGCTTCATAGCGGCCCACCAAACTGCCACACCAGCTAGGAAACCCACCATTTTCTTACTACTCAACATCTTTGTTCGTGATGACCGTTTCTTGGTAGAAGCTCGAGCAGCTGCGACGTCACTGGTACTCAAGTATAAGGACAGGCTAGACTTTGTTCAGGGCCAACGTGGTGATCACTATTTCGAGGTGAATGGGTTGAATGCTCGTCAGGTACAGAAGGAAATGAAGCCCAAGCTGGCGATAGCAGTGGGCGAAATGATAAATGAAGTTCCTGTGATTCCCTGGACTTGACATGAGGTTATCAGAGGGCGGGCTTCATCCACGCCATGGTATCATATCCACAAACGGGCACAAACAATTGTCCAGCAGAGGGTGGTCGACCTACATGAGATGTCCAAGGCTTGGTTCCAGGGGGAGAAAGAAGATGAGGCATTTGCTGCACAATACACATTCATCTGCCTACATGACATGGGAGAAGCTGTCTACTTTGGGGCAGATGACACATATCAAAACACGGATCCAAACGACAAGGAAGCTGCATTGATTGTCAACAATGCAGTTCTAGACATGCCATGGTTTCTCCATACTGTGTTAGGAATTTTCATTCCTAAGCAAGAGAGAAACAATACGATGAAGTGGGGGGAACCCAAGTTGTCTACTGAGGAAGCAGTAGAAGCTCTCAGAACACTTGGAGAGACTGCAGAGGGCAACATCTATTTCCTGCTCAAGCTGCTCTGTGAGATGGGGGTTTTGATTCCTGATGGTATGAGGAGCTGGGACATAAGGTGGTCAGAGCCACGAAATCTGCCAGAACACCTCATTGTGCCTGCATTATTGCGTGATGAGTTCACTGGATGGATTGAAAGCGAGCAAACATATGATTGTTGGGGTCGGAGATTGCAAGCAGACGACACTATCAAGGGCTTCGTTCTTCTCCCATCAGGTAATTATGCTCTTCACTGCTGGGATTGAGATTAAACATTGATGTCTGTGTGTTTGTTGGTTGAAAGCAGGAGTTTTTGCAGTTATTCAAGCCAAGGTGAAGGAGATGTGTGACAGATGGGGTCATGGAAGTAAGATTGGTGTTGGTTGGGTTTCCTTCCAAGAGGATCTCATTCAAGTTCTGGTGACTATTGGTGGGGATTATAAGCATTGGACAGATCGGCAATGGGTGGATATTATGTTGATGGTGCCCAACGAGGAAAAGAGGGGACTCAAAGGGGAGCAGTTCATGAAGGAGATACGGGATTGTGTAGTCAAGGAAACTAACAGGGCCTGTCCTTTCATCAAGCTTGAAGAGCATGTTCTGAATCCAGTGAAGGTAAGACAATTTAGAAAAGCATCGGGACAACAGGGGTCATGCGATGAAAACAGCAAGAGCTCTTGGGCACTGCAAGAGGTTAAACAGATGGTAGCTAGGGAGGGCTTTGATTATCACTTTACCTGGGGTTTTGGTGACTCCACAAGTGTCTTGGAACTCTTGATGCCAAGTGAAGTCAACGAGATTATTCAGCCACGTAAGCGTGCTGTTGAAGAGGTTGTCACGGAATACAACCAGCACATAGTGCCATTGTATCAAAGCCAGCAGCAACAGCTTGTGCAGGTCGAGATCCCAAAGTTTGAAAGTGATGACATGAGCAACCTTGCCAAGTTTTGCTACCAATTACACAAGCATCAAATGCAGGGGATTCAGATATATATGGAGGACTGCAAGGTCTCCATAACAGATATCAAAGAATCTTTACAAAAGCTTCAAAAGGGCCTGAAGGACACAGAAAACACATTGATCAAGAGCTGCTCATCACTGTTGGAATCCATTAAGCTGGAGTGTCCGAAACTCCCACACCTTACAATGGAGTCAAATCTGTTACTAAAATATTCACCACTGATTGGGAAACGAGCAAATATTAGCTACTTATGTGAGCATCCAAGCGGCTGTCACCCAGTTGATTTGAAGAAGTACCCAGGAGTACCAATCACTATCCCAAATCAATGGTTCAAAAAGTATAGCAACGTCTTTGTCCCAGGCATCACAATATGTTTCACCCTTGCAAAGCTCGGTAAAGTGGCATTGCCTGTGGGAGGGGAGCTGGTCAGCACCTTGATTGAGCTTGGTGCAAATGGCTTGAAAGCTACAATCTACTCCTGCTTTGAAGGTGATCTCAATAACAGGTTGCAACCAGCATCAAAAGATGACATTATGGAGTTGTTTGAGTATGTGAAAAAGAATTCACCTCAACGATATGGCGAGGACCGAATCTTGATGATGAAGAAATGCTTTGGACTCGTCAAAAGTCCAAGTGGCTGGGTCTGTGAAGATCACTATTATTGAATAAGAAGGGCACAGGTTTAGTAAAACTACTAAACAGAAGGAAGGAATTTTTATTCAAAGAAAAAAAAACAAAAGAAAGCAACTAAGTTCTCTGCAGAATGTTTGGGACGATATGCCTGGGTTATCCACAAGGTATAGTTCCTATATTTTATGTCGAAAGCTCATATAATCCATCTACTGTCCAGGGAACTTAGAGCAAACCTTAAGACCTCTGGCCAAACTCCAAAGTTTCCACAAAGCAACAGGAGTCCTGTAATTCAGCTGTTCCTCAGTTACTCCCTGTGCACGCATGAGCATAGCATGTAAGTAAAAAATTCTCATTGAAAATTCTAGACTAGGGAAAGACCTTTCTCAGTGAGCTGCTGCTTGGCCATTCTTCTCCTCCAGCCTCCTGGCCTGTGCTCCAGGATCAGACGAGAACTCATATGCGTACGGAGATCCTTTTTGTCCAGAGGGGTGATCCAGGCCGGGAACATGTTCGTGTCGGGTCATATTTCCTCGTGTCGTCCACTTCCAGCTCAACGTTGGGAAGGAGGAAGCTGTGGGGATCGCCACGTGTAACAGCCAGAATCCGGGGACTTCGAGGTTGCAAAGGTGGTCTTTGCTTCCAGGCTTCCAAAACTTGTGTGTTCCCCGAGATGATATGGTATTGAGACAATCAAGACTGTGATTAAAAAACCACCTTTGAAAACCAAGAACCACTTACCAATATTATTGTTCGCAATAGCCAACCATTGAAGCTCAAGAGGATGTCTGAATATGGAAGATATTGTGTAGTTGGAACAGTCAGCTCAATCCTTCTTATATGAACACATTTCTAATTCAGTGCCATCCCGACTACCTTCTGCAAATCTGGACTTTCCTCTACCATATGTATAATTAAATATGAGATTTTAAAGAAAACTTTATAGGGTAGATGTGAACAAGGACATTGTCAACGCATATGTAAAAGCTTGCTCTTTGGCTGAAAACTTACACGGGCTCACAAAGTACTAGCATTCAGCTGCATGAGTGTCAAGAACTTGACGCACCTAGCAAATATGGTGGAGAGCTGCAAAGACAAATTCTCAAATTTGATCTTGACCATCAACAAGTAGATCCGTGGCTCTAGATTTGTTTCTATGATCCTTACACTGGTATGGTTGACAAGTTCTGGATTTAGAAACTCAAAGAGCAAAAGCTGGCCACTCTTGCCCATGCCCAGTGACTTGAAAACTTCCTACTGTTTTTAATTTTGATTTTTTTTAGGTTATCAATCAGCATTTCTAATTATTAATATTTTTTACCAAGATTGAATATGTCAAATAATGCTAGAGTAATAAAATTACTGTTTCTAAGCCATACAAGTAGAGAGGTACACTTGTAGAGAGAGGATTTATGTTTGGAAAGTGCGTCCAAATTGGGATCCCGCAGATTCTGCTCATACTCCTGATCTCTCAGGTATTTAACGCAGAGTAATTTTCTCTCGAGTAGTTTGTGTGATTGTTTCTTGCATTTTCAGTATCTCAAGACGCTCAAGGCGAGCAAGAAGATGCCATTCTTAGAGCGCTTTGCAATTGTCATCGCCGTGGCTCTCACCTGGGCCTACGCTCACTGGCGCTTACAAGCGCATGGTATGAACATGAAACTGTCACAAGATTAAAACTCTCTCCTTGTTTGTAGGATTCGTGTTCCATACCCACTGGAATGGGGAGCTCCAACTTTCAACGCGAGCCATGCGTTTGGGATTCTTGCCGGTGCCATTGTGTCATAGTCGAAGTAAGCTCTATTGTTTTTTTTGAAATCCACTCGAGAGGGATCACTCGGCTATTTTCTTTTCTTTCCAAGTCGACTGGATCGTTTTATGGGATTGCACGGCTTGCTGGTGCTACGCCACCTCCCTCGTACATCCTGAGCCGTGGCATTGGCTGGCAGGTTTGTAGACACAGCTTTTCTTAAACTTTGCATAAGATCCATCACTCTTTCGATTCACAGGGTGTTGAAATTTTTATAAATGATATCTTTGGGATGGCAGCTGATCCGACTATCTCTGTGTAAGTTCTTTTTTCTCGTTTGTAAAGGTGGGATCTTTTTGCAGTGAGAATCCGGGGCTTGTTGGTATCACTCGAGTTGGAAGTCGACGAACCATCCAAGTCGCAGCTTTCTTTATGATCTTTTTCAGCTTGTTCGGTAGGAACTTCTCAGGTTTGGAAAACTCGGGATCAGTTCGGTGGTATCTTTGCATTGATCCCCGCGGCAATGGTGGCTGGCATCTACTGCGTGCTCTTCGGAGTCTTGGGTGAGTTTTCTTTCTCGAACGTAACGTCTGAACGTAACGTTTGATCTCTCTATCCTAGCTGCGAGTGGTGTCTCGTATCTCCAGTTCACAAACCTCAGCTTGCCTCGCAACTTGATCATTCTCGGCTTCTCCGTGTTCATGGCCGGAATACATTCGAGAGTTTACAATCTCGGCTGGACACGGCCCAAAATCACACTGGGTAAGTCTTGCGAATCACTACTCGGGTACTAAACTCCGAGTCTGATCACGCAGTTTAACGATATATTGAACGTGACTCTCTCGTCCGGGCCAGTGATTGCGCTGATCGTTGGCGTCGTCCTCGACAATATACTCAAGCTTAAGGTGACAAAGAAGGATAGAGGAGTGAATTGGTGGAAGAACTTCCGGACCTTTGGAGCTGACAAGAGGAACGAGGAGTTTTACAAGCTGCTTTCAATCTCAACAAGTTCTTTCCTCCAGTTTGACTAATAATATAGTTTTTGTTTGACTGGCGTCCCTTTAAGAGAAAAGTTCGTTTCCATGGGAGTGTGTTGGACGTGACTTGCTTCTAACGAGTATCCAAGCAGGCTCTCAATGTATCCTTTGGAATTGCACCTTGGTTTTGGCCCTTTCCTGCGTGTGATGACAACAAAAGAAAACTTGTGGAGGATCCATTGACAAGCCAAAGCCATGATTGAGGCAGAAAGTGGAGGAGGAATGTTTGGCTAGCTTTAGAAAGCATCTTTAGAAGAAGTTGAAGGGAGCGTGTGAAGGGAGACCTGTGTCCAAAGGTTGCAGTTGTGACCTTTAGTGGTGGTCCATTGACCATAACTAATTGTAAAGTTCCACAAATTTCCCCTTAAAAAAGCCATATCATTAATATAAATTTTGCCAAGGTAATGAATGCCATTTAATTTTAGTTGTTTTCTTGGACAAAGGGGAACTAATTTCGCCCCTTTCCACAGTGCCATATCACTTGAGAGATGCATGGAACAAAGGGTTAAAAGTTCCTCTAAAGAACGAATTCAAAGTTCCCCCTTTGAAGAATTGTCTTGCAGGGTTTTATACATCCACCTTCCACCCCCATCTAAAATTTTAAGGTTACATATTATCCCCCCTTAAGAAATATATCAATTCAACTAAATTCATTTTGTCTTTTATAAATAATAATTGCTATTTTATTTGTGGCACCATTTTATTAGTTTGTTCCACCCATTGTAAAAAAAAGTTTGGAGGCAAACCAAATTCCTCCCAATCCTAGAGTAATGTCATTGGTAGGGTATATGGAATAAGGTTAAAAGTTCCCCCCCCCTTGAAAAACTTCCCCAGTGGACAACAGCCCGTTCTTAGACACAAAAGAATTTAGCTGTAATGACTGGGGCATTTTATATTAATGTTTAATTGATGGTCATGAATGGGACCAAATTCAATCTTAATTATACTGTTTATATTCTACACTATGCCACATAGGTATATTATTTCATATTAAAACATTATACTATAAAGCAATATAAAGTTTGCTTGGCAATCCAATCACTATTTGATTTGTGAAATGGTCTACAACTTCTATAGATGCTATTGCTCCCTTAGCTTCAATTAATATATAGGCTTTTGCTTCTTGTTGTCAATGTCCTAATCCACAGCTAGAAGAGGTGGACCATCCACCTTAGGTATACATGAATTACCATTGCCTTGATATCCAAAGTATCCAATTTATTAGATAATGTTCAAATGATTATATATAATATATTTCATCTAATACTACCCAAGGGAAGCCATTCCTATGACCCCTTTCATCCCCCACCCTTTGCCACCCCTTCCCCACTACACCCCACCGGGTGCCTAGAAAGCCCCACTAGATACACTACCCAATATACCAGGTAGAACCTGTTAGCCTAGAGGATTTGGGTGTTGCTCTGGTGGGATCCCCAATAGGTAAATAAAGAAAGTGTCAATATGTATGTGTAAATCCATTATTTGTGCACCTACTGCAGCCTCTAAGGTTTGGTCATTGAATTGATTCATACAATGGTCCTTTGGGGCAATGGGGGATATTATCATTAGAGTCAATAGTGCCTGAGTAGCTTTGGTTCATATGGCAATAGAAGGGTGGATTATATTTGTCTTCAAATTGATTTATTTTGGTGTAGTTGGAAGAAGCATCAAGATAGGCTTGTGAAGACCACTATCTTCAGTGTTTGATGATGATCCCGAGCCAATGATCAATGAAATAATTGCATACCCCATGCCTAGAAAAATGTCCATAACACATATTCCAATCAATCTACACTGGTCCACAACAAACAGTAGTGCACTCATCTTTAGGGGCATGGCCCACATTAATTATATTACCATCAATGTCACTAGGATGATATTACAATGATTGCTTTGCTGATGATATGCTTCTTCTTCTTCTTGTTATATATTAATTTCATAGGGCAATCACCCCACTCACCCTTGCCAACCTCAATCCTTTTCACCAACCAACCCATTGCAGCTGGTGGTGCAATGGCTGCCCACACTACCCTATTCAATCATGTGTGGGTCAACACCATCAAGTGGACTGCTCTGCCAAGTGGTCTACCCCAATAAGTGGGGTAAGACAAAGGCCATTGCAGCCAAGGATAGGGTCTATATGGGGTAGGGCATATGAATACAAGAATTGTCTATTAGATCTGACCAAACACACTTTCCTTGGGGGTGTGCTCATCTAGGGGAGAGGCAAGTGGGAAGGCCAATGATCCAAATGCCCAATCTTGCCTATATACAGATTGTTAGGCCTAGGTTGACATCCTTCTACTCCACCCATACCGGTGGTGGTAGCAATAAGGGTCAAATCATCATTAGTGATGCTTGATTGGGGAGAGGGTTGCTTAGCTATTTCACCATAATGATTGATGAATGAGTCTTTAGAAAGGGACACAAGAAAGACTAATATATGGCAAATATCATGACATGTAGAAGTGTTGAGATTAAGTTCAATATGAAGTTCAAAATGGAGTCCAAAATGGAGTCTGAGATGGAGATTGAATTTGAGAAGGAGTCTGAGATGGAGTTAGAGATGGAGTCCAAGAAAGAGTCTAAGATGGAATTTAAGATGAAGTTCAAGATTGAATTTGAGAAGGAATCCGAGATGGAGTCAAAGATAGAGTCTAAAAAGAGTATAAGATGGAGTCCGAAATGGAATTCGAGAAAGAGTCTAAGATGGAGCCTGAGATGGATTTGAGATAGAGTTCAAGACAGATCCAAGATGGTGTCTAAGATGAAGTCTAAAATGGATCTAAGATGGAGTCTGAGATGGAGTCCAAAGTGGAGCTAAGATGGAGCTTGAGACCAAGCGCAAAATTAAGACCAAGACTGAGATCAAAATTGAGACTGAAACCAAGACTAAAACTGAGACTAAGCTCAAATCTAAATCCAAACACTAATATAGGTTATGGGGTGAAAGCCCAAAGCCATCATCCCTCAGGAGGGGGGGTTATAAAGGGTTTCAAAAGTATAATAGGGAGAGTGTGGGGGTTAAATTTAAAGAGAGCCAATTTGGCCAAGAAATGTTAATATAACTTAAAAAGGGTATACTTATATGGTGGGTGATGATATAAAAGATATGGTCATGTAGTGAGGAATTTCCAAAAGCCAATAGAATTTAGTGGTCGGGCTTTTGAACTTTGACCTAGTGGTAGTGTTGGTGAGCATGGGCGTGGATGGAGAAGGACTTAGTGTGAATTAAGTAAAACAACTAATAAAATACATTTATCTAGTCACTTTTAAATTCTTTAGTTGATGGAATTTATTATAATTATAGGATTTACCTAAAGATTAATGAAGTAGCGGATTTTCTTTTCTTGAGTATATGTTTTTTATTCCATCTCAATTACCCATGAAAATTTATTTAATATATTAAATAATAGCAGAAGTAGTTTGCATTACAACAAAATTAAATATTAAATACGAAAGGATTCTATATAGGGAACTATACTATTTCTAATAGCAATCAACACAACTAGAAAGGTACACATGTAAGGATACCTTTTGGAACTTCTTGCGGATAAGAACTTATTTTAATTTGTAGGTTGGGCAGATATATCATACACATGCAACATATAAGATATAATTATATCACATTATACATATCCAATAAGTGAATTTCTTAAAGATGATGAAGCTACAGGGTATTATAAGTTTCTTTTTCTTGAGTATATGTTTTTATTTTCCATCTCAATCCATCATATATCATTATGTTCACTTGCGTGGTGATCTGTCAGCACTTAGTGCAAATCAAGCACAACAAATTGGTCAGCACCTGTCATTGATTTTGATGCTTGGAATTCCTCTTCGAGAACATGCCAATACACAGGAAGGGTCTACCTTTTCTGCAGAAGTCCCTGTTGAAAGAATATTGTTTGATCTTGCTTTCTACTTTTTCAGTGCCTTCACTCCACAATGTGGGATTGTTCTTGGAACTAGAGAAGTTTCTAACTTGATAATCCACACAACACTTGCAGATACTATGGACCGAATTGCTAGTGAGATTCTTCTATTTCGTCCTGCCTTTGGCCTTGTGCTAATTGTCACTGATATTGGGGTGTTTGGAGTCTCTTATGTAATTCACAATTATAGAAGAACTGTCACTGACACTAATGAAACTCCAAGTAGGATTGATCTTCAATCAGTCAATTTTAGTATAGAAGGAAGCATATCACCTAATTTCTGCAACCCTTTCTCAACAATACTTATTAGTGGTACAAGGAGCAACCCTTTTTCAAGGCTTGGGCCTGGGGATCAAATTCATTTAGGAAGGGATCCAGAAATTGGAGTAATTGTATTGTTCATGGATTACACTTGCAATCTGATCATCTATATATATACTACTAGCAAATCACTTTGGAGCTCTAAAACTCATGGGCTTGGGTTTGATTGCTGGGCACTCATGCAAGAAGATGGAAATCTGGTAGTTTATGGATCACTTGGATCATCATTTTGGTCAAGTTTTACTTTTTGCATACCTTCTTCTATATGCACTGCTTTATCATTTGTTGCTCTTGGACCCAAATGCAAGGTTGGTGTGTATAGGTATGGTGCTCCAGCTGTTGAAGTCTGGTCAGCAGGCGAATTCTGCTAAATCCACAAAAACAAATGCTTTGAATAAATTTAAAACCTAAAGCTAATCATTTGAAAGAGCTAGAAAAGCGGACATGTGGAACACTTTCTGATATGCGCCTGTAGCTCAGTGGATAGAGCGTCTGTTTCCTAAGCAGAAAGTCACAGGTTCGACCCCTGTCTGGCGCGAGATGTTCTATAATTTTTGCTCTCGTTTAGGGTATAATTTTCCTCTTCGATGCGAGCGTTGTGGCTCGCCATTCCCGCGAGCGTCGCCAATGCAGTTCCTCCTCAATCGACGCATTTCCAGCGCCGACGATTCGTGCCCGAGCTGACAAGCACTGTGATTACTTCTTTCACAGGGAGCAAGACTCGGCTTCCAACATTGTGGGCAAGGAAAGAGGCGATTGGAGCCTTTTCGGTGCAGCAGTCTGTGGATTTCATCTCTTTCGATGGTGCCGCCGGTGCTGTCAGCGAGATCGAGATGCAAAAGACGCTCAGGCTGGTCGAGTGCGCGATGCTTGCATCGACCGCGGGTTTGGCGTATTTCCTAAGCAACTTATTTCGGTTCGAGGTAAGCTTCTCTCCTCGTTCTCTCTTCTCAATCCTTCGTCTCTTCCACTCCACAGTCTTACTTTGGATGCTTCTTTCCACTTCCTATTGTCATTTCCGCGATGAGATGGGGCGCTGCCGCTGGTCGCAAAACAATGGTACCAACGTTTTTCATCTTTGCTATATAGCTCGAAAGCCATTCTTTTTTCTTTGTTCCATAGGTGACCACAGCGTTGCTTCTTCTTGTCATTGCTGGACCTCTCAAGGCTCTTTCTTACGTCGTAAGTACTTCCTCACAGATTTGGATATCTCACAACTTCGTCTAGCTCATGCACGGATTTCTCGGCGTTGCGATGGGTGCGTTGTGGAGGTACTACAATCGCTCGCTCGCTAGATTTCCATTCTGATATGCTGCCGTTGCTCAGATGGAGAATCAACTGGGGCGTCTCCATCCTTGCTTGTACACTGGTATGCACGGAACTCTCTGCGTTTGGCTGGATGTTTTCATTGTTCTAGAGTTTCAGGTCCGTGCTCTTGGAGCGATTGGTTTTGTGTTTCTGTCTTCCTGGCTGATCAAGGAAAACATCCTCAACCTGGTACAAAGAGATTCATTTCTCTGCCTTACCTTGACCAAATGTTCTTGCAGATCACCATAAACACCCATGCTTCCCTCTCGTACATGGTGGCGGCAATGGGGATCAACATCTCGCTTACAATGCCGACCATCTATGCTGTGTTCACGTCCCTGGTAAAGTTTTCCCCAGTTTTAGATCGAACGCTGACCTTTCGTCGTATTGTCCAGCTTATCGTGAACTGCGCATCGTTTGTGTTCCTCCTCCATGTTTTGTACGCGATTATTCTTCAGGGCCTGGGAATCAAGTCGTCACTGGCTGTTCCTGGCTGGATGTCGAGATCCATGTAAGATCAAAGGATGCTTACCCGGAGTTCATCCTTGTACAGTCACGATTTTTTGGCATTGATATAAAAATCTGGGATGGTGGAGAATCCAGCTTTAGAGTAAGTTCTCTGTTTATCAAGCAAGATGCCCAAGCCTCGCTTGAAGGAGCTACAGGCTGAACCCAGTGACCAGGAATTCGACTGCAAGGAATGCCACCACACTTGCGTCAAAAACTCCAAAAAGACGATTGCAAAGTACCTCCCAACAGGTACAATATACGTGTCCCAGCCTCTTCGGACCTGCAAGCTTGCTATAAGTACGAGATAGCAAGCGTGCTCAAACCTCTATCAGCGTTCCCATGTCGATTCTGCTACCATAGTAGTAGCGGTAGAGGTCGGCCGGCAATCGTTGATCCGGTTCCTCACTTGTTTTCGTGTTACTGGGCTGCGGAGGTGCTTCCTTGATGGTATTTTCATCGTCCGTGGAAGGATTCCTTGCTTCGGCATTTGCAGGCAAGGCTTCATCAGCAGCTCCGGCAGCCTGTCGCTCTTCTGCTTCAACTGCGGCACGGACGCCCTCCATGAATGCATCATCATCTTCTGGGAATAGATGGCCTGGGACACACAAAAGCGGCCATGTCAAACCAGAGATGAGTGAAAAGGAGCCAACCTTGCTTCTTAAGTTTCTGGACGCGAAGTGAACGCAACTCCTGGAGTTTTTCAACAAGTAGCACCATTTCCATCTGCAAACAAAAACGGGAAACAGTGTAAGGCTGTAACACAAAACAGACATACCTCTTTCTCCAATCGCAACCGCGCCTCCTTCGCTTTCTTTAGAGCAACATCGTTCATCTCTTCCATCTGAGCAAACCTGCTGTCAAACAAGAAACGAAGGAAGAAAGGACTAGAAACCACCACACCTTCTTCTTAGCAATGTCTCTCGCAAACTCACGAGTTCTCCATTCCTCCGCTTGACGATCGGCTTCCTCCAAAAGTTTGTCCGCCTACACAACGAAGAATTGTAAGCAACGAAGCATAAAACTACCTATAGAACAAAAGAGAAAAAAGGAAACCAGAAAGAAAGAATGAAATCTAAGAACTTACCATTCTCCTCTTCTCGGCCTCGTGCTGCCTCTTGATCTTGCGACGCTTCCTGTTACTCTTCAATTTCATCCTCCTTTCCCGAAATTTCGCCACGGCAGTGAGTTGCTCCCACGCCGCAGTTCCATCCACCACGCCTTGCAGCGGAAGAAGAAGCCCCTCGATCTCCCGCCGCAAATGCCGAGCTGCGTTCGCCGCCAAATTCTCGGCCTCATCGATCTCATTGCTGTTCTTCCGAACCGCGTTACAAAGAATCCCATCGATGCACTGCTTCCTCGGATCGTCACTAAAGAGGAGGGCACGAGCCTCTCCCTGCCCAGGAACGCGCTCATCCTCGGCTCGCCTTGCAGCGATTACTTCCAGCTCCAGAGACCTGTGATCGATCGGCGCCGGGCTCTCAAGGAAAGAAAATAGGATCACTTACACGGCTTTGAGAAGCTCCAGGCTGTGCTCCAGGCGCTCCAGATGGAGGCGCAGCTGTGGCGCTTGCCATAGCCGAGAATCCATAAGCCCTAAAATACTCATTCACGTGAAGAGATCTCAGCCATTTGCTCTCAACGGTCGCGATCTCTCTCGTCTTGGATTATAATTCGATAGAATAGATGCTATGATAGAAGATGCGCGATGGACCCTAGTAATAGCAGCGGATATGGAAGGGGATTGTCGATCGCGAGGAGCGTCTACCTTGGCATCGATGTCGGCACAGGCAGCGCCCGCGCCGGTGAGTCTTTCGATCGAATCGCGATCCTCCATCCTTTGAAACATACTGATCGATCGAATCGATCAATCCTTCCAGGTGTTTTCAATCACTCCGGCCGGCTCTTGGCGACCGCGAGCAGTCCATTGCAAATGTGGAAGGATGGAGATTTCGTGGAGGTATTTCCTTGGATTCCTCGGGATTTTCTCTCAACCGGATCGTTTTCCTTTGTTCCTTTTCCTTTCTGTGTGGGAAAAAAATTTGAGTATAGCAATCGTCCACAGATATCTGGCATGCTGTTTGTGCCGCCGTCAAGGCGGCTTGCGAGAACGCTGCTGTCTCGAGCTCGGAAGTTTGCGGCATTGGATTTGCTGCAACGTGTTCTCTTGGTAAGTAGCTTACTACGAATGAAGAACTTTAGTTGTTTTTACTTTGCTTGTTTCGTAGTTGCTATAGGGGCGGACGACAATCCAGTGTCCGTTTCGATATCGGGTGATGCGAGACGCAATGTCATTGTCTGGATGGATCACCGAGCAGTGGATCAAGCCAAGCGGATCAATGCAACCGGGTCACCCGTTCTACAATTTGCTGGTGGTGGTCTCTCGCCGGAAATGGAACCTCCTAAAGTAAAACGATTTTGCTGTCTAGAACTTGATCGATATGTGTTTTGCAGCTTCTATGGGTCAAGGAAAATCTTCCGGAGTCGTGGGCGGTTGCTTTCAGGTGGATGGACCTCAGTGACTGGCTTACATACAGGTACTTTTTCTCGATTTTCCTTCCTTTTTACGAACTTTGGCCGTCCACTTCGGCTTCCTTCAGGGCTACTGGTGATGATACTCGAAGCTTGTGCACTACAGTCTGCAAATGGGGATACCTCGGGCATGCTCATCTTCAACATCAATCGAATAGTGACACTGTTGCAATGGAAGCTTGTGGATGGGACGACGTTTTCTGGCAAGAAATTGGTCTTTCCGACCTGGTGGAAGGACAATATACAAAAATCGGTAAGCAAGTAATTCAATGCACTTCAGTTTTCCTCATGGTTTTTTTTTTTTTTTTTTTTTGCCAGGGAGATATGTTGCATTCCCAGGCCATCCGCTTGGGAACGGTCTTAGTGCTTTAGCGGCCAAGGCAAGAAACTCTTCAGCAAGACTGCCTTTGGCTTAGCTATTATTTTTCTTGTAGGAACTTGGACTCCTGGAAGGCACTCCGGTGGGGACTGCTCTAATCGACGCTCATGCTGGCGGCGTTGGTGTTATGGAGGGTGTTCCTTCCAAAGATGAAAGCATTACAGAAAGGATGGTCCTAGTGTGTGGAACGTCAACATGTCATATGGCTGTGTCCCCCGAGAAGGTTTTTATTCCTGGTGTCTGGGGTCCGTATTGGTCAGGTATGGCTCTTGTTTTTACGTGATGTTCTACTACTTTAAAGGACGCACTGCAGCTATGGTTCCTGGATTCTGGTTAACCGAAGGTGGCCAGAGCGCAACTGGTGCTCTCATCGACCATCTTATATCCAGTCATCCTGCATCTTCCGTGCTCCTTGAACGTGCAAAACTGCAAAGTAAGTGTAATTTGATTTTCGTTCTTCATTTTCATCATGTTTATAAGCTATACGTTTTATCAGAGACTTCTATCTACGAGTTATTGAATGAGATTCTTGATACATTGGCCTCCCATCCTGACGTTCTTTTTCAAGGTGCTTTGACGAGAAATCTACACTTGCTTGCAGATTTTCACGGGAACAGGTTTGGGCGGCATTTACTTTTGGTGGTCTCATGAACGACTATTACAGGTCACCGTTGGCAAATCCTGACGCAAGAGGTGTCATCAGTGGCTTGAGCCTAGATGATGATCCACGAAGTCTGGCTCTGCTTTATCTTGCAGCTATACAGGGCATAGCATATGGAACGCGCCATATCGTGGAGCACTGTAATTCTCACGGCCTTCAGGTTGAATTTTGCGTATTCCTGTGGATTCCTACTTATCATTCTATATTGCGACAGATCAAGACACTATTAGCATGTGGAGGTCTTTCTAAGAACAAGGTCTACTTGCAACAACATGCAGACATCACAGGCTAGTTTTCTTTACATCACTTTAGCATGGTTGTAACGAGTTTCGGTGTGCAGGATGTTCGGTGATTTTGCCAAGGGAAAAGGAATCTGTTCTTCTGGGGGCAGCTATCCTTGGAGCTGTTGCTGCGAAGAAATTTCACAATGTCAAGGAGGCAATGGAAGCCTTGAACGCACCTGGATTGGTAATATGGAATTCGTTTTGCGGATATTGGATCTAAAATGTTTTATAACAGGTAGTCGAGCCATCTCGACATGATACAGTCCAGAAATACCACGATGCAAAATACAAAATCTTTAGATCATTATACGACCAGCAAGTTGTATATCGACAACAACTGGATGCCGTCTTAGGCTGCTAAAATTCTTTCTGTAAGTTATATGAGTTTTTTCTGTTTTTACCATGGAAAGCATAACCATTGCCTGCTGAGCTCTCGGCATATCCCAGAATTATCGAATTCCACGATGCAGCGTCGCGATGTTTCATATTATTGAAAACACCGCGCGCATCTTCCATGCTTCCACATTTCCCAGAGCTGATCATGGCATTACCTGGTTACTGCTCTTGGCGAAGTAGGTACTGGCAAGCAGGGATAGTGGAAAAGGTAACAAGGTGATGCTTACGGCCAGGCAAACACTCGACGATGCGCAGACAAAAAGTGGGATCTATGAAACCGTGGCCAAGAAAATGGACAAGGATGACAGGAACGTAGAAACAGAAGATGGTTTCAGGTCGACGAGTCCGCTGCCGCCCCGCACAGTGGCACTGTTGCTCGGTTTTGTGAGTAGAGGCCAGCGAGTAGGCTCAAAGTTCTGCATGGCTCGTCTACCTTGTAAGCAAACCGCCAAGCTCGCTCGGTTTAAAACCTCCGATCGCCTCTTGCGAGGGATTCCAGTTCCGGATCATGTTGAAGCTCACTGCAGTGTTTGTGCTGTTGCTCCTCAAAACTGTGGAAAGTTTAGATGGCCAAGAGAAAGTAAGTTCTCCTGTGGTATTTTTTTCTTTTCTCGCACCCTGGCAACTAATAACTTTCACAGGACTACATTGTTTACATGGGAGGGAAAGGAGAAACCGAGTCGCGCGTACTGACTGCTTCTCACAATGACATCCTTACCAGCGTTCTCGGAAGGTAACCGGGGGTTTTTTCTCTAGTGGCTAATGCTTTTAGACAATATGATAACTTTCGAGCAGCGAGGAGAAGGCAACAGCTTCTATCATTTACAGCTACAAGCACAGCTTCAATGGCTTCTCCGCCAGATTGACAAAGGAACATGCGGAGATCATCTCAAGTACGTCATGATCCTTTACTTCTTTCTTCTTTCTTTTTTATTTTTTCTCTAATAGATTTCCTGGCCAGGGATGCCGAACGTAGTCAGTGTCTTTCCCAGCAAAACGATCCAGCTTCACACCACGCGATCATGGGATTTTCTCGGGGTTGCTCCGCAACAGAATGAGATGGGATTTAGCGAGCTTGCCGGATCATACGACGTGATCGTCGGTGTCGTAGACACAGGTACAAGTTTCCATACTCGACTTTATGTGAGTATACTTGATTCTCCAAAACAGGACTATGGCCCGAATCCAAGAGCTTCGACGACACTGGACTCGGACCAGTGCCTTCTCGCTGGAAGGGCCTGTGCAACAACACCGGCATCACAAACACCTCCGAGCTCTTCACTTGCACTAAGTACGAAAGTTTTTCACAGAAATTTTTCTTTTTTCCTCTAAGCTTTCTAATCATGCTCTCGTCACCCAGGAAAATCGTCGGTGGCCGTGCTTATCCGCTTTCATCTTCATCAAGCGCATCAAACTCGCGCTCCCTGCTGGGAATGTCGACAGGCAGTCCAATAGTCCAGGAATTTAACAACTCCAGAGACGGAACTGGTCATGGAACCCACACCTCGTCCACAGCCACGGGAGTGAGCGTTTCGGGAGCAAGCCTGTTCGGACTTGCCGAAGGGACGGCCAGAGGTGGATACTCGAAAGCCAGAGTCGCAATGTACAAGGCATGCTGGAATGGTGGCTTTTGGTCCGAGAATTCCATCATGGCTGCTTTCGACGACGCTGTGTATGACGGAGTCGACGTTCTGTCCGTGTCACTGGGAGGACGTCCTAAGCAGTATGACTTGGATGGAATCGCGATTGCAGCTTTTCATGCCGTGGCCAAGGGCGTTGTCGTGTCGTGCTCGGCAGGAAACTCTGGTCCCGATCCAAAATCTGTCGCGAATGCTGCTCCCTGGATACTCACCGTTGGTGCAAGCTCCATCGACAGAAAGATTGAATCCGCTATTCTTCTTGGCAACAATGTCACCCTCCCGGTAAGATATATCTTGTGATCTACTTTCTTGACGTGGTAACATTCTCAAAACAGGGTACTGGACTCAATATCTTCGATCCCAAGAGCTCTTACAGTTTGGTCTCCGCTGGAAATATAGCTACGAACGGATCTTCCAAGTTCTATGCCAGGTTCGTGGTGGAAGTTTTCCAGGAGAAAAACGTTTTTCGAAGTTATCATCCTGCAGCCGCTGCGTGGCGGGCTACGTGGACGCCACGAAGGTCAAAGGCAACATCGTCTACTGCATTCTTGATCCCGACGTTGGATTCAGTGTAGCAGCAGTCGCAAACGCAACCGGTGTGATATTAAGTGGGGATTTTTACGCAGAGCTTCTCTTCGCTTTCACTATTCCAACAACGCTCGTGCACGAAAGCGTGGGAAAACAAATAGAGTCCTACATAAGCTCCACAAAGTAAGCCAGACTTGTTTCTTTCTCATTGAAACAAACAGCTAAAACTTGGGGAATTGCAGAAATCCCACAGCAACGATCCTGAAAAGCACAACCTTGTCGAATGTGACCCCGGCACCTGTTGTTGCAAGCTTCTCCTCCCGAGGACCAAACGCGGTGTCACCAGACATAGTCAAGGTGATCATTTGAAGCTCAAAAACCTCTTTTTGCTGATACGTATATGTACTGGCAGCCTGATGTTACTGCTCCAGGACTAAACATCTTGGCTGCATGGCCTGACAACTCTCCGATCTTCGTGCTAAACAACATTTCCTACTTCTCGAGCTACAACATCGAATCCGGAACTTCCATGTCGTGCCCTCACGTCTCGGGTGCTGCAGCTCTACTGAAAGCCGTCCACCCGGACTGGAGTCCCGCTGCTATAAGATCCGCGCTCATGACCACAGGTGAGTAACTCTTTTATCAAAATCACAAGAGAAAGACTCGAAACTTCACTACTGCTTGCAGCAACGATTCTTGACAACACCAATTCCCCCATCTCCGACTTCAACAAATCAACCTCGGGGCCCTTTGATACCGGCGCCGGAGAAATCAATCCCCAAAAAGCTCTGGATCCAGGCCTCGTTTACGACATAACTCCACAAGACTACATCTCATATCTCTGCGAGAGTGGATACAACACAACACAAGTGAGACTCATATCAGGCGATCCAAACACAAGTTGCAAGCCGCCAAAGAGCAACGCCACCACACCTTTCCTCAACTATCCTTCCATCGGATTCATGGGACTGACCACCACCTCTCCTCAATCGACTGAGCGAATCGTCACCAACGTTGGAGCTCCAAAGAGTGTCTACACTGCGGAGATCACGGCGCCCTCCTCGATCAGCATCGTGGTCGAGCCCTCCAGTCTCGAGTTTAGCTCCACCGGCCAGAAGCTCTCCTACACGATCACTGCGACCGCGAAGAACTCGCTGCCCGTATCGATGTGGTCTTTTGGATCAATCACCTGGATCGCGAGCTCGCACACTGTTCGCAGCCCGATCGCCATCACCTCCGCCACCAAGGGGATGATCTCACTGTGACTTTGTTTGAAGTTTATTGTGGCGCCAACTTCGTAGATCACTTGCCATCAACGAATGTTTTAGACTTTTACGATCTCCCATGACGCGGCATATTCGGCTTCACGAGGGGGCACGAAAGGCTTCCACAAATCACGAACACTTCTCTCGCCACAGTGGGGGCATTCGTTAGCCACGATCTCGGCAATCTCTGCATTAGCCTTTCACGAAAACAACGCATTTCTTAGAAGAACTTAAGGAGAAGTGTCTCGACTCTCACCTGGTCCAAGGGATGGATTCCCGACTCCTCCTCCTCCGCAAGATAGTCTTTTTTCGAGTGTGGAGGCTTTTCCACTGCAAGCACTGACATTCGTTTCTTCAGCTCCAGTATCCGATCTCTCTGCCATTCCAAAGTTGAAGCATTTTCAACAACGAAAAAAACAGGAGCATACCTCAGCCTTCTCGCCAGTTTTCAACATGTAGTTGATCAAGCATTCCGTGTGGAAACAATGCTCGCAAGGGAACACGTAGAAGAGACTTGCCGGACCATGGAGGGGGTCATAAGCGAGTATCTTTCTCCGGCAATCCTGGTCAGGCCATCACAGCTCGACTAACAGAGTTTATCAACAAGGAAGACAAACTTACAGCGCATTCTTCGTCTGGCGTTGTAACTGCGGATCGTTGGGAAAGATCATTGATGTCTTTTCTCAGTTTCTCGGCATTGAGAGTGTCGTCGTTCATTTCTAGTTTCAGTTCTTCAATGCGAGCGTTGTACTCTTGCAGAGACGCGTATATTGCTTCCTGAAGTGATGCAAAAGGTCATTAAGTCGTTACTGAGAAACAAAAAGAGATTGCCAGACCTGAAAATCGTTGATGAGGGTGAATTCTGGAAAGAATGGAAGGATGTCTTCGATTTTGAGCAGGCCTTGCGTTTCATTCACGAATGCCACGGCCTTCTTGATGTTTTCTCTCTTGGTTCCTTTCTCCTCCTTTATCACGTGCTTTGCAATGCAGAGCCATAGTTTCTTTCGAAGCTCTTCGTCCCCTTCAACTTTATCGGCCTCCATCTTTGCCAGGTCCACATCAACCTATAATCAAAAGGATGGCATCAAGTAAAACAACAACGTAAACGAACCTTCAAAGAAAGAGAAACTGCCTCTTCGTGCAATCCCATCATACTGTAAAGAAAGACACAGGCCTCCGTTTGCTTTTCGTCCAGACACACTCGCAACGCGTAGTTCGGGTCGTAAAAAACATCTGGTTTCCCAGGCTGTTCTCTACCATATTTCACTTGCAAGAATTTGAGAAGCTCTTTTTCGTCTCCCTAAAGTGATGATAAAAAAGAAAATTGAGGAAAAGGCAGAGAAACTAGGTACCTGTTTCACAAGAAGTGATACTAGAAGATTGTGTATGGTTGTGTCTTCGTTTTTCAGTCGCTGCACACAAAACTCCAAGTACTTGATTGCCTGGTGAGCCTCTTCCCTGCACGAGTAAGAGAATCAGAAAAGGCATACAAGGATAGCACATACCTTGGCCGGGAAATACTAGAATATCGCATCAAAGCAGGAATCAAGTTTTGAGGATTGAGCCCTTCGCACGACATCCAAAACTCAACGGTCTCATTAGCGTCGAGCATTATCAACGCTGGTGCAAATTTATACTGCCGGGAACAGACACAGATTTAGCACAAGGAAAAACTAAAAAGAAAGCATAGTACCTGAAGTTCAAGAGGTACGTTCTCTCTTCTCAGCACGGCCAGTGCCTTCTTGGCGTTTCGTTGCTGGTAAACAGTACGAGAATTCAGTTAATAACACTTAATGAACAAATTAACCTGAATGTGATGGTTCACAACAGTCTCGTAACGATTTTTGAGACTTGCGAAGAATACAAGTTCTTCATTTCTTCCATAGCTGAAACAGGGACCACAAGTTAAGAGCTTTAAAGTTACAACCTACACAAGCCTTGTAAGAAGCTTCAATGTGGTAGCCTCGTCCAGGGTATCCTTAGAATCACTCAAAAAAGCCTTGAACTCCTCTACAACTCCAGCATACTGCGACTGCGTTTCGTCGTTGTGTAGCAATAGCTGATTCATCTGTTATCCGGAAAACAAAAAAATTACAGACTCTATATCTGCATGCATGCTTGAATTACCTTATCCAGATACAATTCCACAACCCATGTCGCCACCATTGTAATTTGTGATCGTTCATCTCTTCCGAGGCTGTCTAATTTCCGGAGGAGATAAGTGCGCAAAGCATCCTATAGTAACATACACGTCAGAGCTCAAATAAATGTTTTGCGAGTTCTTTACCTGTTCGTTTATTTTCAAAAACTTCAACGCAATTTCTTCGAACGTTATGACACCAGTAATCTGAAAGTTCTCTATTAGATAGGAAGAGCTCATGAAGAAAGGTCACCTTTGCGTAGAAGGAAGCTGCAATCATGTACTTCTTCGCCTCAAAAGCACCATCTGCCTACACATTGAGCTGTGAATTTATTTACAAAGGAGAAAAACGCAGATAATACCTGTGCCCTGTAAACTTCATCTTTCTGAAAGATGTTCCGGCAATGCTCAAGTGCGGCAGCATACTCCTTCATACCAAGGTAGACTCGCCACATATCACGGTCCTCATCGTGTACAGTTATCTAGAACCAAAGAGAACTAAGAAACAAAACCTCAAACTTTCTTACCTCGAAAATAGATGTGTTACTGTAAGCGTAATACGCCCCAGCAGCATAGTCTGCACAGAGTCCGAGCATGTTTGGCGCGGTCATATCGAACACAGAATCCTCTTCTACAAGCTTCTGACTGGTCCGATTCACTACCTGGGACCGTCAAAACATCTCAAGATCTCCATATGATACGATTCAATAGCAAGTTACCTTCAGTTTCCCTCCATAAAGAAGGAGAAAATGGTGCTGTGTCAATGAAAGCGCCTCAGGTCGTGTGCTACTGCCATCCTCATTGATCTTGGAGTACTCCAGAAGCCATTTGCTTCCCACGATACTGTCCTCGCTGCTCGAGATGGTCAGAGATCAGTCTCTTATGAACAGTCAGAGCATAAAAATTTAGCACCTTACTTGGGTGGTGATATGAAGCTCACCGTGATATATACCTGGTCCAGCCAGCCATGCGAACGACTCCGCGTAGCGTTTTCCATAAAAGTGTATCTCACTGTGCATGAAAGTTAGGAACAGATACAGGAGTATATAAAACCCACCTCTTTTGAAACTCGCCGGGAAGTTCTGTGAACTTGACAACACGGCCTGCATACGAAGAAAACAGGCTCTGCAAGCACAGCATGAAAATGTTATAAAGTTCTCACAAACAACACAAAATGAACATACCTCTAGCGAGCCCGTACCAACGAAGACGTAAAGCTTTGTCGGAGTCACAGCCATGATGAAGTACCGCGTAGTAGTGCTGCTGCTTATATTCTCGATCTAGAGTCAAGTTTCGTCAGCCAAAGAAGAAACAATGCCGCAAAACATACCTGCAAGCCCGTAAACGCCTCCTTGAGCTCCGTAAGTTCAAACAAAACTTTCACGTATTTCTCCTTCTTGTCCTTCTCCTCTACGAGCATTTCATAGATCTGTCCACTTGCGGTTGCAAGCACAATCTCTCCCGATGAATCTGCATTGTCATGAAATTGACTTCCTTAGCAGCACAAGCAGGCAGCGGAAAATCTTCACTACTTACAGTCGCTTAGCTGGGACTTGTTCCAGCAAACAGCATTGACGAGCACGCCTTTGAGCCGAGAAACAGCGCGAACTTTCTTCCATTTCGCGTGGATGTAAAAGGTCTCGGCAACACTGCTGCTCCGGAGATTTGCTAGACAGTGCCTTCCACTGGGATCCAGGAAAACCTTACAAACGTATTGATCGGCTCCGCGGCTCAACTCCAACTCTATCGGATCACGGGAAAAAAGCTCACAGTTTTCAGAAGAAACAAAGAAAGCGAGCGTGAATTTTTCTTGATTTTTTTGGAGACTCACCTAAGTTATCCCCGCCTCCAAAATCGTGACGAACAATCCAGCCGCTGCTAGTACCGACGAGCAGGACATTGTTTCCAGCGGCTACTGAGGTGACAAGCCCGTGACCTTTGGCGGCGTTTTGCTCCAGCACATCCAAGCTGAAGATCTTGCTCTCTGGCCTCGACAGTGAAATCGCCTGGAAATCCTGAGGAATTGGATCAGCGATCGACGATTCAGCTCAATCTCACCTCGTTGAGCCCCGATTGAGCGGGCGAAGACGACGTCCATTCATCCAGCATTGCTGCCTAAACCCTAAACTCGCCCAGGTGTAAGAATTATGAACCTAATGTAAAAAGGTAAAATAGATTCATATATATGGTAGTACTAAATTTGCTGTCACTTATTTTCTAGGATAAGTTTGAAAATTGATTAACTATAAAATAGTGCTAGATTAGTGCTAGAATAGTGCTAGACCAAGCTTGACATTATAAAGGTTCCCAATATTAGCAAGTGTAAACCATCACACTCTAGGAGGCAACAAAAGCTCACTAACAAGACTTAAGATTGCCTTAAGAATTTTTTATGCAAAGCCAATAGCAGTTTAGCCAACTTACCTCATTAATGTCAAGGAGAACACCATATAAAGTTTGGTATAGCATTAAACTGGATGTGAGTCTTTGCAAGTGGTGTTCAGGAACCACAAGGTTCAAAGATGATCATTAGTTGTCATTTTTAATGAGTCTAGGACATATACAACACAAGATCTTTAACCATTGAAACAGTTTTCCTTGACTGAAGTCACAAGGGACAATTAGGGCACATATAATAGTGCAGTTGGAGGTGAGGATGGTGACAATGAAGGGAATTTAGTAGGATAACAAAGATGATGCATCAAGTGGGGATGGTGTCGGAGACAGCAGCAATAGTGGATCCAGTTGGAGTGCCAATATGGCAAATCACCTTGAGCTACTAACAAGGAGGAAAGTCATAAGAATGACGTTCCCCTTGGAAAGCATCAAGGATATGATCTAGAGGCAGAAAAATTAGTGCTAGATAGGATTCCATACAAATCACCTTGAGCTACTAACAAGGAGGAAAGTCATAAGAATGACGTTCCCCTTGGAAAGCATCAAGGATATGATCTAGAGGCAGAAAAATTAGTGCTAGATAGGATTCCATACAAGTAGATGGTGGGTGGCCTATTCTATTTCATAGGGAGTATTCTTGGCAAATCTTGACTTTCCATATCAAGGTGCTTGAAGGAAATTATGTTTTGTGTTACACAAGATTCATAAAGCAATGTTTGCACAACACACACAAGCTCTTGGGGTGCAGACAGCTTAGCTTAAGTGGGAATATTAAGGGAATGTTCCAACTTCCCTCAAGACAAGTTGACTCTAGCACTGTCTCAAAAGCTCTGTGTGGAAGGGATCTTGGAGATAAGCTGCTTGTCCATGGCTTTGAAAGATGCCCTATTATGCTTGGGGAAAGTCTAACAGTGAGATAATTGCTGCAGTCCTTGTGATGGCTTGTGAATCAAAAGATGCTAGACTTTTGATGATCTTGCATGACAGATTAGTGTCCGAGACCTTAGAGAAGTTGAAACCTCTTACAATTTGGGCAAACACTCCAAACTTCCTAAGACCCATTTTGTATATCCAAGGTGAGCACTATGTAGACCAGCAACAGAAGAAGCAGTGAACATCTTCTTGAGATATTTTACTTGCTAGATTTAAGCATTATTAATTGAGAATAAATAAAGAATCTACTTTTCTTTTGCTAATCAAGAGCAAAACACTACGCTCACACAGTCCACATATGTATAAAGTTTGGCAACATGAGAGAGTGGAGAATGAATCAGCACTCACCTCCCTTGATGCCATTCTTATTGTGTTAGATAGCCAAGGAAAAAGCTTAATGTGATCTATCTTTGGAAAGGATAAAAATTAAATGTTTCAATTTTGAAACCAATGCCAAGATTCTGGAATGCCTTGAGCACTACTAGGTTTTTATTGACAAAATAAGAAAAGGAAGAGACATAACTAACAGCTATGGTGATAGAGCCTGTTGGAGAAGCAATCTATAAATCCAATAATCTGATTGCTGAACTAATCAAACCTTTACTAACATCAATAGTAGGGTTAACTAACAACCTCTACTGAGCTAGAATTTATCAATCTTTCTATTGTGTAAACTAGTTATTCTATATGAAATAACTAATTATCCACCTGTGTTGCCTGTGGATTGATCCTCATCCATAAATGCCTTATCAAACGAAGAATATCCTTTTGGATGTCCCATACTTACAATTTCCAATCTAGAAGTAGGAATATATATGCTCCAAGGGTATGTTAAATTTTAAGTAGCAACTAATGAATGGGGAATCAAATTTATGTCATTTGCTTCAATACAACAATCTCTCTCCCCTTAAACTAACTGAAAAAGAAACAATTATTTAATGAGAGAGCCTTTAGTGGTTATTTTGTCCCAATTTATCCCCTAAAGTTCCAAGAATTTATAATGACCATATATTCAAATCTCATCCCATGATCACAGTACAATATATATCTACTATTTTAAATCTTTGTGACACTCAATTAAATCTAGACACATTCATATATATATATATATATATATATATATATATATATATACGAGTTATTACCCAACACTATCACAAGCCATCTCCACTCTTGATGCAATCTTATTTTTATTGTTAATTTTGTTAAATTGAAAAAAAAATGGAATAATATCAAAACAAAAAAAAAATGAATTCCACTTTGAAAGAAGAATTGAGGAAATAATTATAAAGATGTGCTTCCTCAAAAGAAATTATCAAATTCGTTAAGGGAATTATTAGATCCAAGTAGTGAGTATCCACAGCAAAAAGTTCAATATCAATACCAGTCAACACTTTGCATGTGATATGTGTTATAACACCTTTTCTCACCCTAACTGAGAATAAACATTAACAAGACATGGTTAACAAAATAACCTTTTGACAATTACCCCCCATTGGATGGCAAGATGGCTGCCATAGGCTGGATCCGGTGGCCCAGAAAATTTGGCAACTCCTCATTTTTATAAATTTCCTGTAGATTTGGCATCAACTCATATAACATTGACAGATTGTTGCTTGGACGACAATTATTAGCAATTATTAGTTGGGAAACATTACAATCCTCAAGGTGTCTTCAGATACAAAAACGAAGAGCCTTTATATTTCCAAAGGTTTACCAGATTCAGTCCGACTGCACTTGCGTCCTGTTTCTCCAGGATGACAAGAACGGGATAACTGGAGATGAGTGCTGATCCATTTCCAGTCTCTCATGTGAGCCTCCCGCTACTGTCATCAAGGGCCTGAAACATACACCAATTTTCTTGTCTGATTAAAGTATGATTCCCATGCCTTAGGACTTAGAATTATTCAAAAAGAAAAGTCCACGGTAGACTTTTCCCACGCTATACCTTTACAAGAATGGTGCGGCGCTGGTAATGGGCATGGCAGCAGTGACTTTGCTCGAGGCGATTCGAATCGCGGACAAGGTTGGCACAATATCCACTTCCAGCAAGGTCTGTAGAAACCAACATAGGATCCTCATCGCGGCGGTTGGCTATGTCCGAGACTACCTCAAGCAAATCCAGGATCTCAACTTCGCGAGCAACGGGCCAGCCTTCGTGTGGGACGAAACCGTGGCTGTCCTTAACAGAGGCCTTCATCTCCTCAAGTCGTGCCAAGAAGGCAATTGGATCGCGCGGAGCCTGCTGTTCAAGGAAAGCTGCGATGAGTTCCAGAGCATTTATCCCGAGATCTACAACTGCGTCGAGCTCGTCAGCGTCTATCTCTTTCAGCTGGCACCGTCCACCTCGCACAGATCCAGGATTGCCGAGGCTTACAACTCGTGCCTCATGAGGCAGAACTTGAGCAGCATGCTGGAAGAAGCCGGAAGGAACGATCGGAAGGAGCTCATGACTCTCGCAATGAGCCAAGAGCCGGGAAGCCTGACGACCGAGAGCAAACAAGCCAAAGAGATACTCTGCTCCATGCTCCTGGGAAACAAGTCAGTGATTAACCACAAGGAACTCAAGCTGACAACACACCTGGGACAAGGAGGTTTCGGAACCGTGTACGAAGCAATCTGGCTCGGTCACAAGTTTGCAGTGAAAGTCTTCCCTCAAGGTGACACCAGCTTCGCCAAAGAGCTCGCGGTTCTCGAAGCGGACAAGCATCCCAACGTGTTGCACATCGCCAGCCAGTCTTTCGATGAAGAGAAGCAGCGGTACTCGCTGGTGATGGAGAAGATGGACATGGACCTGGCAAACTACGTCCTCAAGAAGAAGAACTCTCTCCCGTTGCTGTCGATCGTGGCAGTGATGCTCCAAGTTGCTACTGGCATGGCCTGGCTTCACTCGAAGAATATAATCCACCGGGACCTCAAGCCGCAGAACATCTTGGTTGGCGAAGAAGACAACGATCTCGTGAGTATCAGGATTGCCGACTTTGGAGTCTCGAGGCCAAACTTCATCTCCTCCCAGATCGAAGCCGTTAGCATCCAAGGCACCAGGAACTTCATGGCACCGGAAGTGTGGAGCGGCGAGAACTACACGAAAAAGGCCGACGTTTACAGCTACGGGATGCTGATTTACCAGCTTGTCACTGGAAACGTTCCGTTCGAGGACGGGATGGACATGGAGCAAGTCCTTCGAGGCGAGCGTCCTGAGGTACCAGCAACCTGTCCAGAGTTCCTGTCGCAGCTCATGCGGGAATGCTGGAGCCACGATGCAAAAGAGAGGCCTTCCTTCTCGGATATCTGCGAGCGGCTGAAGCAGCTCAAGACCAGGATCATCACTGGCACCGACTCCATCGACGAGTTACGAGCCATGTTGGTTGCAGCAGCCAGGTCATCTTCCTCTTATTCGTACTCATCGTCTTCCTCGTCGCACAGCATGAACCTGGATTCTCCTGTCCAAGCACCTGAAGGGCTTTTGACCCAAAATCCTCCATCTCCCGTTGTCCAGGTAAACTCTTTTGCTTTTAGTAACTCCACCTTTAGTTTCAGCCGGTACCACACCGTCCTCAGCACGTCGCACCAGCAGCAAAGCCGGATAACAGGGCCGAGCTCTTCGAACTGGTGAAGAACGGCCTCGTCGAAAACGCCTTTGAGAAAGCTCTGTCCCTGAACGATCCTTCCACGGTCTGGTGGCTTTGCACCAAGGTAAGCCATTCACGTCCTCCAGCTGCTCATCAAAGCTTTGTCAGCTCAGGTGGAGGATAGCGTCCTGCTCGCCTTCAGTGAATCAATGCTCATGGAAGTGGCCGAGCAAATCAACACCAACTTCGAGGAAGACACTGCTCGCAGGTTGCTCTGGATCAACGAGATCCTGTTCATCTTGCTGTACGTCAACGTCAATGGACAGACGTCACCTCGGATGCAGAGGATCTTGGAGGAGCTTTCACAGAACCTCCACGGCATGATGGCTATAACACCGTCAAACAGCGAGCTGGCGATGAAGCTGGCAGACGTGCTGAAAAGAACCAACGTGGGTCTTCGGGTTCGTATGAAGCTCTTCGTGTTATTCGTTTGATTCAAATCGTTTGTCGTCGCAGCGTATCCGATATGGGAACAAACTTCAGAAGAAAGGGAAAAGGAAACTGTGAAATAAAACAGCTATATATTTCCAGCGGAACACCGGTAGTTTCTGAGTATTGAGATGTTCTAATTTTCTGCCTGCCAAAAGTATCAACCATGCTTCACGAAAGAACCATAAAGAACTTACCAATTCCCATTCGTAACTTCGTCTCATCCTGCCGGGGAAAATGTGAAGGAAACTTACGAGATAAATATCAAAGCACAAAGGTTTCACCATTCTTTAGTTCTTAAACTGGAAGGAGCTCATGGCTCTCGCAATGAACCGAGAGCCGGGAAGCCTGACGACCGAGACAGAACGAGCCAAAGAGATACTCTGCTCCATCCTCCTGGGAAACAAGTCAGTGATCAACCACAAGGAACTCAAGCTGAGAACACACCTGGGACAAGGAGCTTACGGAACCGTGTACGAAGCAATGTGGCTCGGTCACAAGTTCACGGTGAAAGTCTTCCCTCAAGGTGACACCAGCTTTGCCAAAGAGCTCGCGGTTCTCGGAGCTCACAAGCATCCCAACGTGTTGCACATTGCCGGCCATTCTTTCGATGGAGAGAAGCAGCAGTACTCGCTGGTGATGGAGAAGATGGACATGGACCTGGCAAACTACCTCCTCAAGAAGAACTCCCTCTCGTTGCTGTCGATCGTGGCAGTGATGCTCCAAGTCACTACTAATGAATGGGAATCAAAATTGTGACCATCGTCTCCCGCTACTGTCATCAAGGGCCTAAAACATACACCAATTTTCTTGTCTGATTAAAGTATGATTCCCAAACCAAAAAAAAATGCCTTAGGACTTAGAATTATTCAACAAGAAAAGTCCAGACAAAAAAAAAATGCCTTAGGACTTAGAATTATTCAAAAAGAAAAGTCCACGGTAGACTTTTCCCACGCTATACCTTTACAAGAATGGTGCGGTGCTGGTAGTGATCACCAACGGGCATGGCAGCAGCGACTTTGCTCGAGGCAATTCGAATCGTGGACAAGCTTGGCACAATATCCACTTCCAGCAAGGTCTGTAGAAACCAACATAGGATCCTCATCGCGGCGGTCGGCTATGTCCGAGACTACCTCAAGCAAATCCAGGATCTCAACTTCGCGAGCAACGGGCCAGCCTTCGTGTGGGACGAAACCGTGGCTGTCCTTAACAGAGGCCTCCATCTCCTCAAGTCGTGCCAAGAAGGCAATTGGATCACGCGGAGCCTCCTGTTCGAGGAAAGCTGCAATGAGTTTCAGAGCATTTATCCCGAGATCTACAACTGCGTCGAGCTCGTCAGCGTCTATCTCTTTCAGCTGGCACCGTCCACCTCGCACAGATCCAGGATTGCCGAGGCTTACAACTCGTGCCTCATGAGGCAGAACTCGAGCAGCATGCTGGAAGAAGCCGAAAGGAACGATCGGAAGGAGCTCATGACTCTCGCAATGAGCCAAGAGCCGGGAAGCCTGACGACTGAGACAGAACGAGCCAAAGAGATACTCTGCTCCATGCTCCTGGGAAACAAGTCAGTGATTAACCACAAGGAACTCAAGCTGACAACACACCTGGGACAAGGAGCTTACGGAACCGTGTACGAAGCAATCTGGCTCGGTCACAAGTTTGCAGTGAAAGTCTTCCCTCAAGGTGACACCAGCTTCGCCAAAGAGCTCGCGGTTCTTGAAGCGGACAAGCATCCCAACGTGTTGCACATCGCCGGCCATTGTTTCGATGAAGAGAAGCAGCGGTACTCGCTGGTGATGGAGAAGATGGAGATGGACCTGGCAAACTACCTCCTCAAGAAGAAGAACTCTCTCCCGTTGCTGTCGATCGTGGCAGTGATGCTCCAAGTTGCTACTGGCATGGCCTGGCTTCACTCGAAGAATATAATCCACCGGGACCTCAAGCCGCAGAACATCTTGGTTGGCGAAGAAGACAACGATCTCGTGAGTATCAGGATTGCCGACTTTGGAGTCTCGAGGCCAAACTTCATCTCCTCCCAGATCGAAGCCGTTAGCATCCAAGGCACCAGGAACTTCATGGCACCGGAAGTGTGGAGCGGCGAGCGCTACACGAAGAAGGCCGACGTTTACAGGTACGGGATGCTGATTTACCAGCTTGTCACTGGAAACGTTCCGTTCGAGGACGGGATGGACATGGAGCAAGTCCTTCGAGGCGAGCGTCCTGAGGTACCAGCAACCTGTCCAGCATGCGGGAATGCTGGAGCCACGATGCAAAAGAGAGGCCTTCCTTCTCGGATATCTGCGAGCGGCTGAAGCAGCTCAAGACCAGGATCATCACTGGCACCGACTCCATCGACAAGTTACGAGCCAAGTTGGTTGCAGCAGCCAGGTCATCTTCCTCTTCTTCGTACTCGTCGTCTTCCTCGTCCTCGTCGCACAGCAGGACTCGAGTGAACCTGGATTCTCCTGTCCAAGCACCTGAAGGGCTTTCAACCCAAAATCCTCCATCTCCCGTTGTCCAGGTAAACTCTTTTGGTTTTAGTAACTCCACCTTTAGTTTCAGCCGGCACCACACCGTCCTCAGCACGTCGCACCAGCAGCAAAGCCGGATAACAGGGCCGAGCTCTTCGAACTGGTGAAGAACGGCCTCGTCAAAAACGCCTTTGAGAAAGCTCTGTCCCTGAACGATCCTTCCACGGTCTGGTGGCTTTGCACCAAGGTAATCCATTCACGTCCTCCAGCTGCTCATCAAAGCTTTGTCAGCTCAGTTGGAGGTTAGCATCCTGCCCGCCTTCAGTGAATCAATGCTCATGGAAGTGGCCGAGCAAATCAACACCAACTTCAAGGAAGACACTGCTCGCAGGTTGCTCTGGTTCGCCGAGATCCTGTTCATCTTGCTGTACGTCAACGTCAATGGACAGACATCACCTCGGATGCAGAGGATCTTGGAGGAGCTTTCACAGAACCTCCACGGCATGATGGCTATAACACCGTCAAAGAGCGAGCTGGGGACGGAGCTGGCGGACGTGCTGAAAAGAACCAACGTGGGTCTTCGGGTTCGTATGAAGCTCTTCGTGTTATTCGTTTGATTCAAATCGTTTGTCGTCGCAGCGTATCCGATATGGGAACAAACTTCAGAAGAAAGGGAAAAGAAAACTGTGAAATAAAAAAGCTATATATTTCCAGCGGAACACCGGTAGTTTATGAGTATTGAGATGTTCTAATTTTCTGCCTGCCAAAAGTATCAACCATGCTTCACGAAAGAACCATAAAGAACTTACCAATTCCCATTCGTAACTTCGTCTCATCCTGCTGGGGAAAATGTGAAGGAAACTTACGAGATAAATATCAAAGCACAAAGGTCTCACCATTCTTTACTTCTTAAACTCGAGTAGACGGTGAAGATCCCAACCTTTTCTATCTGGCAGCAGCAGTAGCAGCCTTGGCAGCTTCCGGATCATCGCTCTCCGCTCAAAGAACGATTTTCCAGAAACTTCATGGCACCAGAAGTGTGGACCAGCGAGCGCTACACGAAGAAGGCCGACGTTTACAGCTACGGGATGCTGAGCTACCAGCTTGTCACTGGAAACACTCCGTTCAAGGTCGGGATGGACATGGAGCAAGTCCTTCGAGGCGAGCGTCCTGAGATACCAGCCACCTGTCCAGAGTTCCTGTCGCAGCTCATGCGGGAATGCTGGAGCCACGATGCAAAAGAGAGGCCTTCCTTCTCCGATATCTGCAAGCGGCTGAAGCAGCTCAAGTCCAGGATCATCACTGGCACCGACACCATCGACGAGCTACGAGCCAAGTAGGTTGAAGCAGCCAGGTCATCTTCCTCTTCTTCGTACTCGTCGTCTTCCTTGTCCTCGTTGCACAGCAGGACTCGAGTGAACCTGGATTCTCTTGTCCAAGCGACTGAGAAGCTCTGGACCCAAAATCCCCCGCCTTGTCGTGTCCAGGTAAACTCTTTTGCTTTATGTAACTTCTGGAGCTCACCACCTTTGGTTTCAGCCGGTACCACACCGTCCTCACCAGGTCGCACCATTACCAAAACCAGATCAAAGGACCGAGCTCTTCGAACTGGTAAAGAACGGCCTCATCATAAACGCCTTCGAGAAAGCTCTGTCCCTGAACGATCCTTCCAGTCTGGTGGCTTTGCACCAAGGTAATCTGTTTACGCTCTCTGGCCGCTGATCACGCCCGTCCTTTGTCAACTCAGGTAGAGCATACCGTGCTGCTTGTCTTCAGTGAATCGATGCTCATGGCACTGACCGAGAAAATTAACACCAACTTCACGGAAGACACTGCTCGCAGGCTGGTCTGGATCGACGAGACTGCCGTCTTGCTGTTCAAAGACGTCAATGGATGGGCATCACCTCGGAAGATGAGGATCCTGGAGCAGCTTTCATAGAACCTCCACGGTATGATGGCCATAACACCACCAAAGAGTGAGCTGGGCATGACCTTAACGAACATGCTGGAAGGCACCAACGTGTGGCTGGAGGTTTGTACATATGAAGCTCTTCGTTTCTTTCGTTTCCATCCAACAAACCTACATCGTTTTGTTGCAGCGTGTCCGGATTGCAGTGGAACAAAGTTCGATACATGAGCATCGTTGGCAGATACTCTCCAGCGGAACACCGGTATTTTCTGGATGTTGATGTCCTGGCATAAAACATGATTCACCTTACCCTGTACCGCTTATCCTGCCTGCAAAAATTACGAGAAAAAGAATGAGCTCACCTGTTTTCTACAGCCGTGACCTCTGGCAAGCTGAAGATCTTGCTCTCCGAGTGAAATCGCTTGCTTGCTCGCCTAAACCCTAATTTCGCTCAGTTAATGTTTTCTTAAATTCTCACATTCACAGCCCAACAAAACCACCGGGGGATGTATGTGATAAATTGCTTCTCTATTTAGTTCTGGTCAAGTAGAACAATCAGCATCATCATTGTCTTTTACCATGTTTATTGTGCCTAGCAGCATCACTAATGTATGTCAGAAAATTATGCAAAATGCAGCAAGTGTAAATAACATTTATATCTGGAGGCTGTATTCTATGCTTATGTTCCAAGATTTGGAACTTACATGTATTAGATAGAATGAAGCTAAATTAGACATATCCTTAAGAAGCCAAACGCAATGCATAACTTCTTGCGCTGTTTGTTGCCAAAGTTAGTTGCATTGAGATGTGCTAACTGTTGAAATGGCATCATGATCCATGGACTGTGAGGATGTAGTACATCTGAGATCACTGTACGGCTGAGACACGTGGTGACACGTGGCGGATTCACAACTCTCACCTGTGTATGTATAGCGATGATGATAAAGTTTTCGGTCTTCCTCCTCCATTCAGCCCACCATGTTTAAAACTAAGGAAGAAAATGATCTGAATTGCAAAAATCAAGATGGAGGTTTTCTTGTTTAGGCAACCCTAAACGGTTCTCCTGCTGCTACAAGGGAAGGCTTCCTCAGGCTGGAGATTTGCTGATGATGCCAAGAGGCTTCTCTTCTTGCTGGGCACTAGGCGTGGAATTTCTGTGCGTAAAGGGCTTTGACGCTGATGGAGAGATCACATTTGGGTGGGGGAGATGGAGCAAGATGCTAGTTTCTGACGGGTCCTGATACAAGCTGGGCTGTGTGCAAGCTTGGGTACCTTGGAACGTGCTGCTGCTGTTGTTCAACACCACAAGATGCTGATTTCATGAGCTCAGCTTTTCTCATTTTACCATTAGTGTAACAGCAAAACATACCTGCAAGCCCATAAACGCCTCCTTGAGCTCCGTAAGTTAAAACTTTCACGTATTTCTCCTTCTTGTCCTTCTCCTCTACGAGCATTTCATAGATCTGTCCACTTGCAGTTGCAAGCACAATCTCTCCTGATGAATCTGCATTGTCATGAAATTGACTTCCTTAGCAGCACAAGCAGGCAGTGGAAAATCTTCACTACTTACAGTCGCTTAGCTGGGACTTGTTCCAGCAAACAGCATTGACGAGCACGCCTTTGAGCCGAGAAACAGCACAAGCTTTCTTCCATTTCGCATGGATGTACAAGGTCTCGGCACCACTGCTGCTCCGAAGATTTGCTAGACAGTGCCTTCCACTGGGATCCAGGAAAACCTTACAAACGTATTGATCGGCTCCGCGGCTCAACTCCAACTCTATCGGATCACGGGAAAAAAGCTCACAGTTTTCAGAAGAAACAAAGAAAGCGAGCGTGAATTTTCCTTGATATTTTTGGAGACTCACCTAAGTTATCCTCGCCTCCAAAATCATGACAAACAATCCAGCCGCTGCTAGTACCGACGAGCAGGACATTGTTTCCAGCGGCTACTGAGGTGACAAGCCGGTGACCTTTGGCAGCGGTTTGCTCCAGGACATCCAAGCTGAAGATCTTGATCTCTGGCCTCGACAGTGAAATCGCCTGGAACTAGGAATTGAATCAGCAATCGACCATCCAGCTCAATCTCACCTCGTTGAGCCCCGATTGAGCGGGTGAAGACACGTCCATTCATCGGTGTAAGAATTATGAACCTAATGTAAAAAGGTAAATTAGATTTCGTTTGACCATATATATGGTAATGCTAAATTTGCTGTCACTTATAAGTTTGAAAATTAATTAACTATAAAATGGTGCTAGGTTATGATCATATGTTTAAAATAATTTCTATTAGCAAATCTAAACACTTTCCTTAAATAGTTAATTTAACCAAATGTGTCTTGGCAAATATAATACTTGCCAGTACTTGCCCAGCAAATGCTGGGTGGTTTACAAAGAGGTGGATGCGCCAGAAATATGTTTCTTACCTGAACTCAAGCACTTGTATGTATCTTTCTCATTTTCTTGGAGGTTTTTGGACCTGTTGTCCTTCAGGTTACTGGACAATAATGGCTTCTCTGGAGAAGTTCCCGATGAAATTGGAAACTTTTCCAAGCTGACCATCATGTAAGCCGTTGATGGCTAGAATACAATCTCGTGTAATAGTGTATTTTCAGGAGACTTGACAAAAATCGATTTGCTGGATCACTGCTGAGCAGTTTGGGGCGGATATCAACCCTCTTTGAAATTTAAATAGCTAATATGGTAACTACTTTGTACTCAAGTTTTGTTTCATTTACAGACACATCAATGATAACGCTTTTACTGGAACGTTACCTGATCTAAGCGGGTTGAGAGCTCTCCAACTAATGTAATATTTCTTCTTAATTTGGAGTTGACCTGATGCATGTGTGTATGCATAACAGAAGCGTTGGAAACAACTCCTTTTCTCCTCAGCCAGTTCCATCATTTGCAGGCTTGATTAAACTCTGGACAATGTAGGTGAATTTTGTTAGTTTTTGTTTGAACTTAACATGTCATTAATGATCCAAGTTTCTTTTCAGACCAAACTTGAAAACAATGGGATGAGAGAGGCTCAAACTCTCGACCTCAGGATTTCTCAGCAGCTATGAGACCTACGCGCTGACCAACTGCGCCACCATTTATTTTAACATGATCATTCTAAACAAATTTATCTTAGGATTGATTCTGGAATGCTGACTATAATGTCATACATCTATCCACGAACTACAGTTTTATCCATGGGCTACTGCAACAAACCGATTGATGCCAGCTTTCCCATCCTTTCCCAACACTTGCTACACATCATAGAATACAAAGATATTCAAACTTACGACTTATAAACCAGGCGATGCTTGCGGTGGCTTCTCCTTCTCTTTCGAGAGAAACCAGACATTAGTGCCGTGTCAGATTTCCAAAACTTCAGGAGCAGTGTTGGCTAGCCACTCGACAGCCCTACGTCAACTCGAAACACCTGGTTCCTACAAACGGAGTTGGTCCCGAGCATGTGCTGAAACAACAATCCCTCACCAGGAAGGGATGCCTCGAGAGAATCCGGGGTTGAAGAGGGAGTGTCCTTGATAATTGCTTTCCTGTAGGCTCCTCCTCTGCTCGATGATCTTTGGCAAATTTACATTCGTTCTTCCCTGTCCGTCCTCACGCTGCTTGGCTCGTTTTCCTCAAGTAGCTCTCAAACGCGTCCAGCGTGTGGACATCGGTTCTATAGTGCTTCTGGGTGAATTCTAGCAGCTGCCCCCAAGTAAACTCCACGCACGGCCTCTTGCGATCTTGCTCTTCGTCTTCTTTGCTCTTGACCACCAGCTCTGGAATCGGCCGGATCACCATGTCCAGCCCCGGGTTGATGAAGAAAACCAGCGAGTGCCTGGCTCGGGTGGCATGGATCACTGCGCGGTGCTTGGCACTCTTGTAGCGATGGTTGCACAGTGCCTGTGACGAAGAGAAAGCTGCGTGAGAGATGTTTTATAAAAAGAAAAGGAAAAAAGAAGAGCACCACCATCTACAACCAGCTATAGCGCTGCGAGGAGGGAGAGGAGAGGGAAGAGCAGAAACAAAAGAATTCTCGCTCTGTTTACCTGGAATGTGTCACCGATGCTGATGACAAACGCATCGGCACGGGGCTCGACTGTGACCCAAGTCTCGGGAATGAAGAGGGAGTGTCCTTGATAATTGCTTTCCTGTAGGCCAAAGAGCTCGTGAGGCAGTGGCGAACAGGGATCAAAGCTTTGCTGAGTTGGAGATGAGCCAATGTTGATCCCGAGAGGAGCCTGGATTGTGTGCCCGACTACCATTCTGCTCGCCCCTGTTACTAACCACGCACAGGCTCTCACAGGAATGCCCACACAACCGAGCAGCCATGGAACCCTAGGAGTGCATGGCATAACACCTGTCACCACGCCCTCTTCCCTTCCTGGCCACACGTGCATCCCACCCATTGGCCGCCACAACATTAAGCCCATATTCCCGCTAACCATGGCCATTGGCCATGGCCCGAGCCTAGGCTGGCCTCCCCTTCCCGAGGACCATGGCTTCCGAGGCTGCCCCGGGCCCGGGGATCGGACGGCTGCGGGGGTGTGGGTTCTTCGTTCTTATTATTATAGATGTTTAAAATAATTTCTATTAGCAAATCTAAACACTTTCCTTAAATAGTTAATTTAACCAAATGTGTCTTGGCAAATATAATAAATTATTACATAATGAATACTGAAAGGCTGAGCTTAATATCAAAGGGGTTCCTAACACTAGTAAATGTAATTTAACCATATGAATTTCATATTAAATATGCTATATTAAATGATAATTTAGGATATCATTCTTTTGTGCCCTTCTAAATTATCTACATGTATACTGACTAGCCTCTTAACTAGTGTGGGTGGAAACTCTAGCAATATCAACTTCCTACTATCATGGTAATAAAAGAAAAATATTTAGAAAGACTGATAGGTAAAGTTTGATGCTCACAATCACATTTGCAATAGTGATACACCTCAAAATAACTTTTTACATAGCTTAACTTCATGTTAATCATGTTAACTCCTTCCACTTTGTGCAAACATTTGTCCTTTAAAAAAATCTTTTTATTTCCTAGAATTAATTTCCTCCTCTTACCTTATATGAAAGCACATTTTGGGCTTTTACCCAGCCTTAGGAGTTTCTCTCTAGGACAATCACAAAAATTTATTAAATATAAAATGATGTTAGATTGTGATTTTGGATATGGGAACAACACTATTATGTTTAAGATAATCTTTAAATCTGTAAATATGCCCAATTAACAAATCTAAACACTTTTCAAATAAGACCAAACGAGACCAACACATAAAGAATGATATCAAAAGTATCTTGACAAACACAGTAAACTATCACTTAGCAAATATAGAGGACCAAGCTTCACATTATAAGAGTTCCCAATATTAGCAAGTGTAAATCATCACACTCTAGGAGGCAACAAGAGCTCACTAACAAGACTTAAGTTTGCTTTGGAATTTGATATGCAAAGCCAATAGCAGTTTAGCCAACTTACCTCATTAATGTCAAGTAGAACACCATATAAAGTTTGGTATAGCATTAAACTGAATGTGAGTCTTTGCAAGTGGTGTTCAGGAACCACAAGGTTCAAAGATGATCATTAGTTGTCATATTTAATGAGTCTAGGACATATACAACACAAGATCTTTAACCACTGAAACAGTTTTCCTTGACTGAAGTCAAAAGGGACAATTAGGGCACATATAATAGTGCAGTTGGAGGTGAGGATGGTGACAATGAGGATGATGCATCAAGTGGGGATGGTGTTGGAGACAGCAGCAATAGTGGATCCAGTTGGAGTGCCAATATGGCAAATCCATTGGTTGGGACCTTGAGCTACTAACAAGGAGGAAAGTCATAAGAATGAAGTTCCCCTTGGAAGAAGCAATGGGTGCAGACAGCTTAGCTTAAGTGGGAATATTAAGGGAATGTTCCAACTTCCCTCAAGACAAGTTGACTCTGGCACTGTCTCAAGAGCTCTGTGTGGGAGGGATCTTGGAGATAAGCTGCTCGTCCATGGCTTTGAAAGATGCCCTATTGAGCTTGGGGAAAGTCTAACAATGAGATAATTGCTGCAGTCCTTGTGATGGCTTGTGAATCAAAAGACACTAGACTTTTGATGATCTTGCATGACAGATTAGTGTCCGAGACCTTAGAGAAGTTGAAACCTCTTACAATTTGGGCAAACACTCCACATTTCCTAAGACCCATTTTGTATATCCAAGGTGAGCACTATGTAGACCAGCAACAGAAGGAGCAGTGAACATCTTCTTGAGATATTTTACTTGCTAGATTTAAGTATTATTAATTGAGAATAAATAAAGAATCTACTTTTCTTTTGCTAATCAAGAGCAAAACACTACACTCACACTTTGGAAAGGATAAAAATTAAATGTTTCAATTTTGAAACCAATACCAAGATTTTGGAATGCACCAGGCACTACTAGGTTTTTATTATAATTTGATTGCTCAACTAATCAAACCTTTATTAACATCAATAGTAAGGTTAACTAACAACCTCTACTGAGCCAAAATTTATCAATCCTTCTATTGTGTAAATTAGTTATTTTATAACATTTATGGACAAAAAATGGATCCTAATGCAATACAGGTGGATAATTAGTTATTTCATTTATAAAAGGAAGAACATAGATATAATATTTACAATTTCAAATTTAAGGGTAGAAATATACATTGCTCAAGGGTATGTTATATTTTAAATAGCAACTGATGAATAAATTTGTGACCATCTTCTCTCACTACTGTCATCAAGAGCCTACACAATTTTTCTTGTCTGATTAAAGTATGATTCCGAGACAAAAAAAAAAATTTACCTTAGGACTTAGAATTATTCAAAAAGAAAAGTCCACGGTAGACTTTTCCCACGCTATACCTTTACAAGAATGGTGCGGTGCTGGTAGTGATCACCAACGGGCATGGCAGCAGCGACTTTGCTCGAGGCAATTCGAATCGTGGACAAGCTTTGCACAATATCCACTTCCAGCAAGGTCTGTAGAAACCAACATAGGATCCTCATCGCGGCGGTCGGCTATGTCCGAGACTACCTCAAGCAAATCCAGGATCTCAACTTCGCGAGCAACGGGCCAGCCTTCGTGTGGGACGAAACCGTGGCTGTCCTTAACAGAGGTCTCCATCTCCTCAAGTCGTGCCAAGAAGGCAATTGGATCACGCGGAGCCTGCTGTTCGAGGAAAGCTGCAATGAGTTTCAGAGCATTTATCCCGAGATCTACAACTGCGTCGAGCTCATCAGCGTCTATCTCTTTCAGCTGGCACCGTCCACCTCGCACAGATCCAGGATTGCCGAGGCTTACAACTCGTGCCTCATGAGGCAGAACTCGAGCAGCATACTGGAAGAAGCCGAAAGGAACGATCGGAAGGAGCTCATGACTCTCGCAATGAGCCAAGAGCCGGGAAGCCTGACGACTGAGACAGAACGAGCCAAAGAGATACTCTGCTCCATGCTCCTGGGAAACAAGTCAGTGATTAACCACAAGGAACTCAAGCTGACAACACACCTGGGACAAGGAGCTTACGAAACCGTGTACGAAGCAATCTGGCTCGGTCACAAGTTTGCAGTGAAAGTCTTCCCTCAAGGTGACACCAGCTTCGCCAAAGAGCTCGCGGTTCTTGAAGCGGACAAGCATCCCAACGTGTTGCACATCGCCGGCCATTGTTTCGATGAAGAGAAGCAGCGGTACTCGCTGGTGATGGAGAAGATGGAGATGGACCTGGCAAACTACCTCCTCAAGAAGAAGAACTCTCTCCCGTTGCTGTCGATCGTGGCAGTGATGCTCCAAGTTGCTACTGGCATGGCCTGGCTTCACTCGAAGAATATAATCCACCGGGACCTCAAGCCGCAGAACATCTTGGTTGGCGAAGAAGACAACGATCTCGTGAGTATCAGGATTGCCGACTTTGGAGTCTCGAGGCCAAACTTCATCTCCTCCCAGATCGAAGCCGTTAGCATCCAAGGCACCAGGAACTTCATGGCACCGGAAGTGTGGAGCGGCGAGCGCTACACGAAAAAGGCCGACGTTTACAGGTACGGGATGCTGATTTACCAGCTTGTCACTGGAAACGTTCCGTTCGAGGACGGGATGGACATGGAGCAAGTCCTTCGAGGCGAGCGTCCTGAGGTACCAGCAACCTGTCCAGAGTTTCTGTCGCAGCTCATGCGGGAATGCTGGAGCCACGATGCAAAAGAGAGGCCTTCCTTCTCGGATATCTGCGAGCGGCTGAAGCAGCTCAAGACCAGGATCATCACTGGCACCGACTCCATCGACGAGTTACGAGCCAAGTTGGTTGCAGCAGCCAGGTCATCTTCCTCTTCTTCGTACTCGTCGTCTTCCTCGTCCTCGTCGCACAGCAGGACTCGAGTGAACCTGGATTCTCCTGTCCAAGCACCTGAAGGGCTTTCAACCCAAAATCCTCCATCTCCCGTTGTCCAGGTAAACTCTTTTGGTTTTAGTAACTCCACCTTTAGTTTCAGCCGGCACCACACCGTCCTCAGCACGTCGCACCAGCAGCAAAGCCGGATAACAGGGCCGAGCTCTTCGAACTGGTGAAGAACGGCCTCGTCAAAAACGCCTTTGAGAAAGCTCTGTCCCTGAACGATCCTTCCACGGTCTGGTGGCTTTGCACCAAGGTAATCCATTCACGTTCTCCAGCTGCTCATCAAACCTTTGTCAGCTCAGGTGGAGCAAAGCGTCCTGCTCCTCTTCAGTGAATCAATGCTCATGGAAGTGGCCGAGCAAATCAACACCAACTTCAAGGAAGACACTGCTCCCAGGTTGCTCTGGATCGAGGATATCCTGGACATCTTGCTGTTCGTCGACAATGTCAATGGACAGACATCACCTCGGATGCAGAGGATCTTGGAGAAGCTTTCACAGAACCTCCACGGCATGATGGCTATAACACCGCCAAACAACGAGCTGGGGATGAAGCTGGCGAAAGCGCTGGAAGATACCAACATGGGTCTTCATGTACGTATGAAACTCTTCGTGTTATTCGTTTGATTCAAATCGTTTGTCGTCGCAGCATATCCGAGTTGAGAACAGCAAAGCTGAGAAGAAAGGGAAAAGAAAACAGGGACTTATGATGTGAAATAAAACAGCTATATATTTCCAGCAGAACACTGGTAGTTTGTGAGTATTGAGATCTAATTTTCTGCCTGCCAAAAGTATCAACCATGATTCACGAAAGAACCATAAAGAACTTACCAATTCCCATTCGTAACTTCGTCTCATCCTGCCGGGGAAAATGTGAAGGAAACTTACGAGATAAATATCAAAGCACAAAGGTTTCACCATTCTTTAGTTCTTAAACTCGAGTAGACGGTGAAGATCCCAACCTTTTCGATCTAGCAGCAGCAGTAGCAGCCTTGGCAGCTTCCGCCGCAGCGCAGACACCAGTAGTTCTCGTAGGATCATCGCTCTCCGCTCAAAGAACGATTTTGCCGCTTTCAACTTCTCGGGATCCCCATACTTGTATGGCTTGTAGACGATCCCGGCAGCTAGCCGTTGCTTCTTGAGCTTGGCTGGACGAACGTACGCATCGCCCAGCTTGGCCTTCAAGCGCTTCTGGATCACTCTCCTCCGGTACACTTGCGGCTCGGGAATCTTGGGATCGGCGAGCGGCAGGCGATCCGGAGGAGGCACAGCAACCCACCTGAAAATCCGATCGTTCGCGTGACCACCACCACCGCCTCCCGCTTTGTTGCGCTTGCCCGGATTCTTGGAGCCGGCGCCCTCGCCGTGCAAGCACTGCGTGTGGACGAGGAATTTGCTCCGGAGCCACACGAGCAAGCGCCTGCTCTTGATCCCTTCCTTCGCGTGAGATTGCGCGATCCAATCGGGCCATAGGTGCGAACATTCTGCGTCGGCAGATCCTTGGGGCTCTTCTTGGCGTAGACCTCGTGGATGTAGAGGCGCAACGAGCGAGCTCCACTTCAAGAACCCTATCGAAATATCGATTGCAGAACAGAATCGAACTAGAACAAGAACAGCATGATCCATTTCTAGTCTCTCGTAAGTCCACGATTGACGAGGTCGAGCGCGCAACCTGTGCTCGCTGCGCCAAGAAGAATCCGAAAGACAAGCCAAAGTTTCTGGACAGGCGCTCAAGACGTTACGTGCAAACCACTGGTGGGGATGCAGGATACTGTCGTCAAACGCTATGCTACCGGGATGCGAGAGTGAACTAGCAGGGCGGAAACTAGGGTATCCTGGCCGTCCAATCCTAAACAACCTGTTTGGAGTACTGAAACAAGAAAAGCCATTAACCTGATTAAAGTATCCCAGACAAGACTTAGGACTTAGAATATTCAAAAAGAAAAGTCAACGGTAGACTTTTCCCACTCTGCAAAGAAATGGAGCGGCGCTAGTGGTGATCACCAACGAGCATGGCAGCAGCGACTTTGCTCGAGGCGATTCGAATCGCGGACAAGGTTGGCACAAGATCCACGAACACAAACTCGAGCAAGGTCTGTAGAAACCAATGTAGGATCCTCATCGCAGCGGTCGGCTATGTCCGAGACTACCTCAAGCAAATCCAGGATCTCAACTTCGCGAGCAACGGGCCAGCCTTCGTGTGGGACGAAACCGTGGCTGTCCTTAACAGAGGCCTCCATCTCCTCAAGTCATGCCAAGAGGGCGATTGGATCGCCCGGAGCCTGCTGTTCGAGGAAAGCTGCGATGAGTTCCAGGGCATTTACCACGAGATCTACAACTGCGTCGAGCTCGTCAGCGTCTATCTCTTTCAGCTGACACCGTCCACCTCGCACAGATCCAGGATTGCCGAGGCTTACAACTCGTGCCTCATGAGGCAAAACTCGAGCAGCATGCTGGAAGAAGCCGGAAGGAACGATCGGAAGGAGCTCATGACTCTCGCAATGAACCAAGAACCAGGAAGCCTGACGACCGAGACAGAACGAGCCAAAGAGATACACTGCTCCATGCTCCTGGGAAACAAGTCAGTGATCAACCACAAGGAACTCAAGCTGAGAACACACCTGGGACAAGGAGCTTACGGAACCGTGTACGAAGCAATGTGGCTCGGTCACAAGTTCGCGGTGAAAGTCTTCGCTCAAGGTGACACCAGCTTCGCCAAAGAGCTCGCGGTTCTCGGAGCTCACAAGCATCCCAACGTGTTGCACATTGCCGGCCATTCTTTCGATGGAGAGAAGCGGCAGTACTCGCTGGTGATGGAGAAGATGGACATGGACCTGGCAAACTACCTCCTCAAGAAGAACTCCCTCTCGTTGCTGTCGATCGTGGCAGTGATGCTCCAAGTCGCTACTGGCATGGCTTGGCTTCACTTGAAGAACGTAATCCACCGGGACCTCAAGCCGCAGAACATCTTGGTTGGCGAAGAAGACAACGATCTCGTGAGTATCAGGATTGCCGACTTTGGAGTCTCGAGGCCCGATTTCATCTCCTCCCTCATCAGCGAAGCCACCCCCAAGCAAGGCACCAGAAACTTCATGGCACCAGAAGTGTGGACCAGCGAGCGCTACACGAAGAAGGCCGACGTTTACAGCTACGGGATGCTGAGCTACCAGCTTGTCACTGGAAACACTCCGTTCAAGGTCGGGATGGACATGGAGCAAGTCCTTCGAGGCGAGCGTCCTGAGATACCAGCCACCTGTCCAGAGTTCCTGTCGCAGCTCATGCGGGAATGCTGGAGCCACGATGCAAAAGAGAGGCCTTCCTTCTCCGATATCTGCAAGCGGCTGAAGCAGTTCAAGTCCAGGATCATCACTGGCACCGACTCCATCGACGAGCTACGAGCCAAGTAGGTTGAAGCAGCCAGGTCATCTTCCTCTTCTTCGTACTCGTCGTCTTCCTTGTCCTCGTTGCACAGCAGGACTCGAGTGAACCTGGATTCTCTTGTCCAAGCGACTGAGAAGCTCTGGACCCAAAATCCCCCGCCTTGTCGTGTCCAGGTAAACTCTTTTGCTTTATGTAACTTCTGGAGCTCACCACCTTTGGTTTCAGCCGGTACCACACCGTCCTCACCAGGTCGCACCATTACCAAAACCAGATCAAAGGACCGAGCTCTTCGAACTGGTAAAGAACGGCCTCATCATAAACGCCTTCGAGAAAGCTCTGTCCCTGAACGATCCTTCCACAGTCTGGTGGCTTTGCACCAAGGTAATCTGTTTACGCTCTCTGGCCGCTGATCACGCCCGTCCTTTGTCAACTCAGGTAGAGCATACCGTGCTGCTTGTCTTCAGTGAATCGATGCTCATGGCACTGGCCGAGAAAATCAACACCAACTTCACGGAAGACACTGCTCGCAGGCTGGTCTGGATCGACGAGATTGGCGTCTTGCTGTTGAAAGACGTCAATGGATGGGCATCACCTCGGAAGATGAGGATCCTGGAGCAGCTTTCACAGAACCTCCACGGTATGATGGCCATAACACCACCAAAGAGTGAGCTGGGCATGACCTTGACGAACATGCTGGAAGGCACCAACGTGTGGCTGCAGGTTCGTACATATGAAGCTCTTCGTTTCTTTCGTTTCCATCTCCTTGATTCACATCGTTTTGTTGCAGCGTATCCGGGTTGCTGTGGAAAACAAAGTTCGATACATGAGCATCGTTGGCGGATATTTTCCAGCGGAATACCGGTAGTTTCTGGATGTTGATGTCCTGGCATAAAACATGCTTCACCTTACCCTGGCCAGCAAAACTTACGAGGAAAAGAATGAGCTCACCTGTTTTCTACAGCCGTGACCTTTGGCAAGCTGAAGACCTTGCTCCCCAACTGAAATCGCTTGCTCGCTCGCCTAAACCCTAATTTCGCTCAGTTAATGATCGATTCCAGCCTGGATTTGAATTGAAAGGGTTGCGGCACTGCTTGCTGCCGCTGGAGACGATCTGATGTCCCTGCTGCTACAAGGGAAGGCTTCCTTGGGCTGGAGATTTGCTGATGCTGCCAAGAGGCCTCTCTTCTTGCTGGGCACTAGGCGTGGAATTGCTGTGCGAAAGGGCCTTGAGGCTGATGGAGAGATCACATTCGAGTGGGGGAGATGGAGCTGGTTCCTGACGGGTCCTGATACAAGCTGGGGTGTGTGCAAGCTTGGGTACCATGCTGCTGCTGCTGTTCAACACCACAAGATGCTGATTTCATGAGCTCAGCTTTTCTGGCTGAGTGGGGGAGTGAGATAGGGTTCCCAGTGGTTTAGCATTAGTTTCTTTTTTTTTTAGCCTTCGCATACTGATCTCGGAGCAATAGAGTTTTTTTCTTTTCTTCCTTAGTTTTCAACATGGACAACACAAGTAGCCTGTGAATTAATGAGGTACAATAGAAGAGGATCTAGCCCAGCTTGATTAGGAATTTCCACTGTTGGAGCTTACATGATCTCTTTTTGTTGAAGACATGAAATGCTGAATTAAGCCATACTGACAGTATGTATAGAATCTGGCCACCTGCAACATATGTCAATAAGCCACTTTCTACTGGTGATGATTACTTACATAACAAAGCTAAATCAATGGTGCTTGACATACACCCCAGGATCTTCATCTTGCTCCATGATCTCAAGTACAACATTTGGAAGCTTGCATGTGAGGAAACCCTGGATAACCACAGCGAAATCTTCCAAGAACTTGATAAGTCTTCAAGAGTATCAACGATTGCCTTACAAGTCTCATTCCTAGTCACAGTACTTTCGCTGATTCTGTAGAGCTCTAAGAGTGTGATATACTTCTGCTCCGTTTCATAGCTTGTACAAAGTACAAGCAACCCAGATTTGCACAAAAACTGCTCTACGATAGCTGGTATCTTGCTTTCGAATGTGATGGTGTAGGAGATGCACAATACTATTAAATGTTGTCTTTCATGGGCTTGATATCTAGCCTGAATAAAGAACTTGCTCTAGCTCGTCAAACATTTCTTGCATGATCCTCATTTGTAGTTTCTCTGGGATCAAAGCTTGCTTCCCAGCCTCATCAAGGTTGCACATCAGTTACTCTTGTTATATTTTTCTACTCTACTGTGAGAAGCTTCACTAAGATGCACTCCCACTTCTTGGCTATCGA
>NW_003314312.1:773196-780519 GCF_000143415.4 Selaginella moellendorffii
ACTCCACCAATAGAGGTTTACGACACCCAACACCACTAACTTTTGTTCACAACACGGACAAGCTCATGCCACTCTCTTTCCGACCAAACTCAACACTAATCCAACACCAAGCTACTCAAGGAGCAATAGCAAGGTTCCCCGGAAAAGAATTGAGCATTGCAACCCAAGTCTTTCAATAGCGAGCCTAGACAAAATGGTTTAGTGTTTCACCACTATCCATCCCATAACTCACCACTTGTAAGACCATCACTTCCAACATGCATCAAGGTAGGGACTCTTGATTGCATAATGTGAACACAAGCAATGAGTTAACACCTCATTGCAAATCATCTCTCCAAGAAGAGAAAATGATTTACGTATTTGATCCTCCGTCCTCGATGACTCTCTTTTCGGTCTCATCTTTGACCAAACCTCAAGCTTGCTTTCGCACTGCCTTCAGTTCAATCGAAGAAAAGTTTATGAGAGAGCACGGCAATGATTACTTGAACCAATAGACTATTCCCTACAGTCTTGACTGATCCAATTATAATCATGCCTAGGAAGGATCCACTAGTGCCGTGCTAAACAGCTATGGACCAGCCTATTTGCCACTCATAGCAAACTCAGGGAAAGTTTACTTTCACCCACGGTACATGGAACAACTCATGGAACCACTGGAACCATCGATAGGCTTACATTAATCCTGCCAACTTAAAGTGTAACCTCAAGTTGCTAATGCGCCTCACTCACGAGCCCAAGCTCAAACTCGTGCAAATGGAACATCTCCAATCCATCCTATGAGCCCAAGCGCAAGCTCACATCATAAGGTACAACAAGGTAACCCAAAACCTATCCCAAGGAACCAATGCGAAGTCTTTGCACCAAAACGTGTACCCACTCGGATCATCGTTTTCATCTCTGCGTATGCAACGAGACTAGTTGCCCAATCTCATTGAATAGTACTCGCTGAGACTCATCCTCTGATACCAAATGTAGCGCACGTGGTTTTGACCCTTTATCCTATGGTGATTTACCATAGGATAACACCACAAAGCGGAACCTAAACCCTCTTTGTGCCACGTGACAGATGCCACGTGTCACATGCCACGTGTCCATGCCACGTGTCCATAGAAACCCGAGGTTCAGGGCCTTGGGCCACTGAACGAAGGAACGGTGCCAAACTCCCAAGCGTGGAGCCAAGGAGTGATGGAACCGGACCACGGAGCAACTCCCGAGCATACAGCCCAAGGAGCGAAGGGACAGGAGCCCGGAGCGACTTGGAACAGTCCTAGAGCAACCAGCATCCCAATGCCAGGACCAGCACGCAAAACGGAGCCAAACAGAGTCTGGCGCTATTTCGGCATACCGGTGGCCTAACGCGAGGATATGGGTACTCCACCAACTAGCATGGAATGGAACTTGGGCTTAGACCCAAGCCGGACGCAGAACAAGGACAGGCACGCAAGCGGGAGCTAGACTATGCCTCAGGTTGGTCGGCCATGCCCGACCTACCCACTATCCCTACTATACATTTGGAACCCCCCACAGCCCCCCCCCCTTGAGGAACACACGCTTTGGGCTTTCACCCCAAGCCTCCCTTAGTATCAGGAGTTAGTCTCTGGGACAAACTCGAAACTTACTAAATATGGAATGTCCTTAGATTGCGAATTTGGACACGGGACAAACACCATTGTGTTCAGGCCGATCTCTACATTCTGTAGATATGCCAAATGAGCAAATCTGGACACTTTCCATAAATAGCATTTGGGACCGAAATGAGACTAACACAAAGGGCATGATAGCAAGGGTGTTTGGCAGACACGGTAAGCTATCATCTAGCGATGTTGAGGGACCAATCTCAATATCGCGGGGGTTCTTGATACTAGCAAGTGCAAGCCAATGACACAAGTTTCTCAAACCAGGCCGAGTATGCTCAGCAAGAAACACATAGGGTTCCTACCTTATGTTTATCCAATCTAAGTGCATGTTCATTGACCAGTTTCTCAACTAGTTCAAGTGGGAACTGATAACGGGTCCAGCAATACCGACCTCCTGCCATCGTGGCAGTAAGGTAAGAGTGTCCGTAAGGACTGGCCGACAGGTAACTTTCGATACCTGAAGTCACATTCGCGACAATGAGACTCAAGCTCTAAATCTTACTTTTCACGTCATACAATATAAAATTGTGTTCTAGGCTCCATTGCCCCACTATATAAGTTCTAAAAGAGTTAGCAAACAAATTCTAACACATTGAATTGAATCCTTACATTTCAATGGCAATCATTACACCATTTGTAGTGATGAAAACTCTAACTAGTGCATGTTTTTAAAGTGTTGGTGCAATTTCTTTTAATATCTCCATTTCAATAGGATCCTCCACCAGTGGTGTTTTTATGTGATTTGTAGTGGAGTTGATTCTTCCACAATTTGTAAAGGACCAAGATCTTGTTGAAAAAATGCATATGTTTTGTGGATCTGGGGAATAGAATATAATATGGTCCTCGATATTGAAGCCATATGTACATGAATAACATGCCCATTCTAAGCCTAAAAATTCACAATACCCACCTCAATAGAGCATGAATGTTTCTCTTAGGAAACAAAAATAATAACAAATGTGTCAATAGGTAGAAATTTATTATGCCACCCACAAATTAGTATTCCCGTACATGAATTAGAACCATGCATGGTTGATCTATAAATATTGCCTCTAAATCTCCATTTACACTTTGCATAAAACACAGGTTCATATTGTTTACTATATATTTTAAAGCTTATCAGCAAAAGACTAGCTTGAAAGTATGTTTGCGTGAGTGTGGTCATGTATATGTATAGGTTGAGCAAATTCAGCAAAGTGGAGGGCATCACCCATATGCCCCCTTCCACGTCATATAAACACATGCATAATTGACACATAAAGAATCATTACAACCACTTGTGTATAACTATAACATTCCAATGCCCCACAATTATGCTCACTGCAATGAGCATAAAACTTATACCAATGAAAAAAGCTAAATAAATGAAAAATTACCCCACACAATAACTATCTCTATGTATTGCAATATGCCCAAGAAAAGAAACAAAAAGCCTTGACCAACAATCTAATATAAACTCCAACCTTAAGTCCACAATCAATGCAAGAACAATGCCTATATCACGTGGGAATAGCACAATATGCCCAAAACACAAAGGAACGAGAGTTACAAGTATTTGCAATCTCACTTAACCTTGATCAATATATGCTAATCTTCAAGTGCCAACATCACTCCTAAATAGCACACATGAAAGAATGGAAGTCATAACTGCTTGCATACAAAGACCTCTCACCCAAACCCTAATCAATGCATGCTCCTACTCTTCATCACACCCACCAATATGTAAAATTTGCTTTTGAAGCATATCATGCCCACATCACACCTAAGATTGTGGGAAAGCTGTTGTTCTTGGCTGGATATAAAGGAAGTGCAATACTAAAGACAAAAAAAACTTCACTAGATTTTTTGTGATGTCTATGTGGCAGGTTTAAATGGCATACAAATCACATTTTAATCATATAAAATGATGTACTTTAAATTCTGTTGATTCCATATCATCATATTTTCTTGTAGTGTTAGTGATATAAAAAACATATTTAACTTTACTTTTACTACATAGGCCTTGCAAAACACCTCTGATATCTTGGATCAAACTTCCATGCTTAGTCACCTAAAACAGTACTTTTAGAAGTTCAGACTCTTAAACAACTTTAAGTAGCCTTTTATGGTCTTATTAAACGTATTATTCCCCAGGAGTAATGGATATTTCTGCACACCCACATTGGCAAGTTGCATCAAACACAATCACTTAGCAAGTTGGCCTCAAACACAATCACGTTTCCCCAATAACTAGCACAACTCCACCAAAAAAATATCAATAGCATTACCCCTTGATCTTGCCACTATGGAGAACAAAACGTGCCATGATACTAGTTTATATTTTCGAAGCGCAACTACACATGAAATTCGAAAAGTCAACAATCATTTTCCAGGATATAGCTTTCTAACATCAATCGGCGCTGGTGGTGATTGCATGGCAGCAAAAAGTTTGGCCGAGGCAATTCGAATCTCGGACAAAGTTGCCGCAAGGTCCACGAACACAAACTCGAGCAAGGTCTGTAGGAACCAATGTAGGATCTTCTTAGCAGCGGTCGACCATGTCGGAGACTACCTCAAGCGAATCCAGGATCTCAACTTCGCGAGCACTGGGACAGCTTTCGTGTGGGACGAAACCGTGGCTGTCCTTAAGAGAGGCCTCCATCTCCTCAAGTCGTGCCAAGAAGGCAATTGGATCGCGCGGAGCCTGCTGTTCAAGGAAAGCTGCGATGAGTTCCAGAGCATTTATACCGTCCACCTCGGTAAGATCCAAGATTGCCGAAGCTTACAACTCGTGCCTCATGAGGCAAAACTCGAACAGCATGCTGGAAGAAGCCGGAAGGAATGACAGGAAGGCGCTCATGGCTCTCGCAATGAGCCAAGAGCCGGGAAGCCTGACGACCGAGAGCGAGCAAGCCAAAGAGATACTTTGCTCCATGCTCCTGGGAAACAAGTCAGTGATTAACCACAAGGAACTCAAGCTGACAACACACCTGGGACAAGGCGGTTTCGGAACCGTGTACGAAGCAATCTGGCTCGGTCACAAGTTTGCAGTGAAAGTCTTCCCTCAAGGTGACAAGAGCTTCGCCAAAGAGCTCGCGGTTCTCGAAGCGGACAAGCATCCCAACGTGTTGCACATCGCCGGTCATTCTTTCGATGAAGAGAAGCAGCGGTACTCGCTGGTGATGGAGAAGATGGACATGGACCTGGCAAACTACGTCCTCAAGAAGAACTCTCTCCCGTTGCTGTCGATCGTGGCAGTGATGCTCCAAGTTGCTACTGGCATGGCGTGGCTTCACTCGAAGAATATAATCCACCGGGACCTCAAGCCGCAGAACATCTTGGTTGGCGAAGAAGACAACGATCTCGTGAGTATCAGGATTGCCGACTTTGGAGTCTCGAGGCCAAACTTCATCTCCTCCCAGATCGAAGCCGTTAGCATCCAAGGCACCAGGAACTTCATGGCACCGGAGGCGTGGAGCAGCGAGCGCTACACGAAAAAGGCCGACGTTTACAGCTACGGGATGCTGATTTACCAGCTTGTCACTGGAAACGTTCCGTTCGAGGACGGGATGGACATGGAGCAAGTCCTTCGAGGCAAGCGTCCTGAGATACCAGCCACCTGTCCAGAGTTCCTGTCGCAGCTCATGCGGGAATGCTGGAGCCACGATGCGAAAGAGAGGCCTTCCTTCTCGGATATCTGCGAGCGGCTGAAGCAGCTCAAGACCAGGATCATCACTGGCATCGAGTCCATCGACGAGTTACGGGTCAAGTTGGTTGAAGTAGCCGGGTCGTCTTCCTCTTCTTCGTACTCGTCGTCTTCCTCATCCTCGTCGCACAGCAGGACTCGAGTGAACCTGGATTCTCTTGTCCAAGCGACTGAAGGGCTTTGGACCAAAAATCCTCCATCTCCCCTTGTACAGGTAAACTCTTTTGTTTTTAGTAACTTCCGGTGCTCATCGTGTTTAGTTTCAGCCGGTACCACACCGTCCTCAGCACTTCGCACCAGTAGCAAAACCGGATAACAGGACCGAGCTCTTCGAACTGGTGAAGAACGGCCTCGTCAGAAACGCCTTCGAGAAAGCTCTGTCCCTGAACGATCCTTCCATGGTCTGGTGGCTTTGCACCAAGGTAATCCATTCACGTCCTCCAGCTGCTCATCAAAGCTTTGTCAGCTCAGGTGGAGCATACCGTCCTGCTTGTCTTCAGTGAATCAATGCTCATGGAACTGGCCGAGCAAATCAACACCAACTTCAAGGAAGACACTGCTCGCAGGTTGCTCTGGATCGACGAGATTGGCATCTTGCTGTTCAAAGACGTCAATGGACAGGCATGGTCATCACCTCGGGTGCTGAGGATCTTGGAGCAGCTTTCACAGAACTTCCACGGCATGATGGCTATAACACCGCCAAAGAGCGAGCTGGGGATGAAGCTGGTGAACATGCTGGGTGGCACCAACATGGGTCTCCAGGTTCGTATGAAGCTCTTCGTGTTATTCATTTGATTCAAATCGTTTGTTGTCGCAGCATATCTGTTAGGCACCAGCTTTGACTACGTGGTCAACATCGGTCAAAGGGTATATGAAGGCATGTTAGGGTAAGGGACTTAACTTACCCTAGGGCTCACAGTGGAGTGGTGGTGCAGTGGAACTTTTGAGGTAGCTCAGGGGTGGTTGGGTGGTGAGGAACCTCAAGAGGTGGCATAGCATAATCTAGGGCAACTAGATTTTTGTCTTTTTGCGCCGGATCATAACATTGGTATCAGAGAAGTTGGTTGCGATGGCCGACCAAGCTGAACGCTGGAATCCTATTGTCGATGGTGGTGCCAACAATGGTGCTGACGAAGCTGCAGAGATTTAGACCATTCAAGATGTGGTTCATGAGCTGCGAGCCCTTAACCGAAATCAGTAAGAGATGCAAGATGAGATGCATGGCATGATGGATACCATGCGTGGGCGTGTTGAGGCACTCGAGGCTGGACGGGGTAGCGCTCCAAGTAAACCTTCTTTGGTAGATCGACTCAAAATTCCAAATTTTTCCGGTGATGGTGGTGTGGACGAGTGTCTCGCTTGGCTAGCCAATGTGAAGAAGTTCTTGGCTGCTAGAGGAACTCCAGATGCAGAGGCTTTAGTGGCTATTCCGATGGTTTTGCGTGATGCGGGTTTTCGATGGTGGAATTGGCTTGAGGAGTCCCGTGTTGTGGATAAGAAACCACCAGTGTCTACCATGGATGAGTTTGAGGTTGCTTTTCATTTATGTTTTGCCCCTCATTACGACATGGAGAATGCTCGTACAGAACTTTGACATTTTCAGCAAAGGAAAATGATGCTCGGGGACTATATTGAGAAGCTTACTTGCTTGATTAGTCGTGTTCCAACGAAGGATCCAGATCAGAACAAGTCCTACTTCATTGATGGCCTACATAGTGAGAGCATGCGGCAACACTTGCGTCATTCTCAGCCTACAAAGAGTTTGAAGGAGCTCTTTGATGTGGCTCGTCGACTTGACAATGATAAGCACAAGTCTCGCAAGCGTTTGCGGAGTCCTTCTGTCGAGAATCGTCGTGATGATCACCATGGACACAAGGATGGGAACAAGCATCACAAATTGAAGTCAGTGGTGACTACTTCGGATGCAAAGGGGTCCAAGAAGTAGAAGTTCTTTGTGAAGAATTATAGACAAGGTTGTCATCATTGCGGCGAACTTGGACA
>NW_003314312.1:780908-817256 GCF_000143415.4 Selaginella moellendorffii
CTTGTGTCGAGGGGCTGGAAGTGTTGGTTGGCAAAACCACACTTGTGGAGACTTTTTATCTCACGGATATCCATCGTGTGGATCTCATTCTTGGGATGCCATGGTTGGCAAAGGTGGATCCAGAGATAAAGTGGAGCATTAAGCGTATCTCGCTGGAGTATGGTGGCGTTAAAGATGTGTGGTTTGGCGAGGGCGTTCAACCACCAGTTGTTATGCTCTCTGCTACATCTTTGAAACGGGCTTGTCATAATAAAAAAGCACTTTCAAGTTACTTGCTGTTTGTTCGTGACTTGGGGGACCAAGGCACGTGTGGGGGAGAAGCAGCAGTACAGGATATATTTGACGAGTTTTCTGATGTTTTTCCATATGAACTTCCTCATGGATTACCTCCGTTACGAGGTGTGGAGCATGGGATTACATTGGAGTCGGGGATGCGGCCAATTTACCAGTGTCCATTTTGGTTAAGTTATGCGCAGGAGCAAGAAGTTCAACGACAAGTCAAGGAGTTACTTGAGTTTGGATTTATTCAGCCAAGTAAGTCTCCGTTTGGTGCTCCAGTCTTGCTTGTGAAGAAGAAAGACGGTTCAATGCGGTGAAGGACAAGATTTACCGTGCTTTAAACAAGAAGACAGTGAAGGACAAGATGCCGATGCCACGTGTGGATGATATCCTGGACAAGCTTGGTGAAGCACGAGTGTTTACTAAGATTGATCTGAGGAGTGGATATCATCAGATTGCAATGGATGATGCATCTATCTCCAAGACGGCATTCAACACAAGTTTCGGACATTTTGAGTTTACCGTTATGCCGTTTGGTTTGACGAATGCACTGGCCACATTTACTCAGTTGATGACGGAGGTATTTGGGCGTTATCTTCATGAGTTTGTGAAGATTTTCTTGGACGATATTCTTGTTTTTAGCAAGAATATGGAGGAGCATAGGGTGCATTTGCGCAAGGTTCTTTTGTTACTTTGAGATAGCAAACTTTATGCGAAGAAGAGCAAATGTGAATTTGCAAAGTCGGAGGTGGAATATCTAGGCCATATTGTGACATCTAAGGGTGTCAAGACAGATCCAGGAAGGTGGCTATGGTGGAAAACTGGCCTACACTGACTACAGTGGCCGAGTTGTGCAGTTTTCTTGGTATGGCTAGTTACTACCGACGTTTCCAGCATAAGTTTGCAGAGGTGGCTATTCCTTTGACGTGGTTGTTACGCAAGAATGTGCCATTCGAGTGGAAGAAGCCACAAGAGGAGAGTTTTGTAGCGCTGAAATGATTGTTGAGCGAGGCTCTAGTGCTTCGCATTGCTGATCCATTGAAACCTTACGAGGTGACATGCGATGTGAGTGGTTATGCACTGGGAGGAGTTTTTATGCAAGAGGGACAGCCTATTGCATGTGAGAGTCGAACTTTGAATTCCGCAAAGCAATGTTATTCCACATATGAGCAAGAGTTACTCTCTATTGTTCATGCTTTGTAGACGTGGCGGCACTATCTTTATGGTGCAGTGTTCGTGGTGTTGACAGATCACAAACCACTTGTGTATCTTTTCACACAGAAGGAGTTGAACACTAGACAAGCTCGTTGGATGGTCAAACTCATGGAGTTTGGGGAGTTTCCTATTGAGCATTGTCCGGGAAAATCCAATGTGGTGGCAGATGCTTTATCTCGTGTTCGTCATATGACGACATTACAAACACGATTTTGTCATCATTTGAGTAAGGTGGTCAGTGGGTTTGGACAGTTGGTTGAGCATGCTCAGGCTCAGGATGCTGAGGTGGCCTCTTTGCGTGACCAGATGGAAGCTCCTTTCTCATTGGTGGATGGGATTCTCTATTACAATGGCCGTGTATATTTGCCACGGGTGGATGCGTTAATTACTCAAGTTTTATTCCACTATCATGATCGTCCAGAGGCCGGTCATTTTGGGGGGAAGAAGACGTATAAATTGATTAAGCGCAACTTTTATTGGAGGAATATGAAGGTTGATATCCTCAAGTATTGTAAATCATGCGAGCTTTGTCAGCGGGTTAAGGTGCCACGAGAGAAGCCGGGGGGACTTTTGCAACCTTTACCTATTCCTCAGAGCCGTTGGTGTAGTATCTCTATGGACTTCATCACTTGTTTGCCACGAACACAGAGGCAAAAGGAGCAAGTATGGGTTATAGTGGATCGGTTGACAAAGTATGTGCGGTTGTTGGCTCTTCGGAAGATTGTCACTGCCTCAGACTTGGCTGCGGTTTACTTGGAGAAGGTTTTTCCTGATTTTGGTTTGCCAGAGGACATCATTAGTGATCGAGATTCAAAGTTCACCAGTGGATTTTGGAAAAGCTTTGCAAAGGTTATACAAGTGACTTTGAAACTCTCGAGTGGAGATCATCCTTAGACGGATGGGCAAACCGAGCGTGTAAATCAAATGGTGGAGGATATGCTACATTGTAGCATTGGTCAAAGGCAAGGACAGTGGGATTTTTATCTTCCGTTGGTGCAATTTGCTTACAACAATAGCCAACACAGTGGAACCAAGCTAAGTCCTTACTTTGCCATGTTTGGAAGGCATCCTCAAATAGTAGTGGAGTTGGGATTGCATTTGAGTAAAGACATTCAAGATAAGCTTGATTCCAAGGCAACTGATCTGGCCACAGAACTTGATGAGATCTTGGTGGTGTGCAAACAAAATTTGCAAGCAGCTCAGGATAGAGCGGAGAAGTTTGCCAATGAGCATCACCAATTCCAGGAATATAAGGTGGGTGGTCTGATCTTTGTACGCGTGATCTTTCCGTCAAGTGAGCGGTAGAACACCTTGGTGCCTTTACGGACAGGGAAGAGTGATAAACTTTCCCATCGATATGCTAGTCCATATGAAGTGCTGGAGCACTTTGGTAAAGCGGCTTATCGGGTGTGGCTGCTAGCTGGGGTGAAAATTCATCCGGTATTTTATGTCAGCCAGTTGAAAGGTGTACTATTTCGGAGTGACGGGCCCAATGCCTCCTTGATGTATACAGCTGTGGAAGATGGACCAGAAGCTTGAGTAGGATTCCCTAGAAAGGGTGATCACAAATTCAACTCGTCCTTGGGACAAGGACTTTGTTGGGGGGGAAGAATTGTTAGGCGCCAGCTTTGACTACGTGGTCAACGTCAGTCAAAAGGGGGCTCAAGGGTATATGAAGGCATGTTAAGGTAAGGGACTTAACCTACCCTAGGGCTCACAGTGGAGTGGCGGCGCAATGGAGCTTTTGAGGTAGTTTGGGGGTGGTTGGGTGGTGAGGTGGTGTAGCATAATCTAGGGCAACTAGATTTTTGTCTTTTTGCGCCGGATCATAACAGTATCTGAGTTGCAGTTGACAGCAAAGTTCAACACATGAGAGTCCTTGGAGGATACTTTCCAGTGGAACACCGGTAGTTTCGGAGTATTTCGATGTTCTAATTTCCTGCCTGCCAAAAGCATCAACCATGCTTCATGAAAGAACCATAAAGAACTTACCAATTCCCGTTCTGAACTTTGAGTAAACACCTATCATCGTTTCATCCTGCGACAAATATCCAAGAACAAAGCTCTCACCATTCTTTAGTTTTAAACTTGAGTAGACGGGTGAAGATCCCAACCTTTTCGATCTAGCAGCAGCAGTAGCAAGCAGCCTTGGCAGCTCCCGCAGCAGCGTAGACACCAGTAATTCTCGTCGCCACAGCATCGAGGATCATTGCTCTCCGCTCAAAGAACGACTTTGCCACTTTCAGCTTCTCGGATCCCCATAGGCTTGTAGACGATCCCGGCAGCTAGCCGCTGCTTCATGACCTTGGCTGGACGAACGTAAGCATCGCCCAGCTTGGCCTTCAATCTCTTTGGCACCTGAAAATCCGATCGACCACCACCACCGCCCCCCGCTTTGTTGCGCTTGCCCGGATTCTTGGAGCCGGTGCTCTCGCCGTGCAAGGACGAAGAATTTGCTGGAGCCACACCAGCAAGCGCCTTGTCTTGCTCTTTGATCCCTTCCTTCTTGGTGTGCTCGGACCAGAGATCGCGCGATGCGAACAATGCTGAGTACGTGGGGCTCTTCTTGGCGTAGAGGAAGGGATTGGGAGAGATCCACCTCGTGGATGTAGAGGCGCAACGAGCGAGCTCCACTGCAAGAATATCGATATCGAGGATGACAAGAAAAGCCATTTCTTATGCCTGATTAAAGTATAATTCCCAGACAAGACTTAGGATTTATAATTACTCAAAAGAAAAGTCCACGGTAGACTTTTCCCACGCTGCAAAGCAATGGAGCGGCGCTAGTGGTGATCACCGACGAGCATGGCAGCAGCGAATTTGCTCGAGGCGATTCGAATCGCGGACAAGGTTGGCACAAGATCCACGAACACAAACTCGAGCAAGGTCTGTAGAAACCAATGTAGGATCCTCATCGCGGCGGTCGGCTATGTCCGAGACTATCTCAAGCAAATCCAGGATCTCAACTTCGCGAGCAACAGGCGAGCCTTCGTATGGGACGAAACCGTGGCTGTCCTTAAAAGAGGCCTCCATCTCCTCAAGTCATGCCAAGAGGGCGATTGGATCGCTCGGAGCCTGCTGTTTGAGGAAAGCTGCGATGATTTCCAGAGCATTTACGCCGAGATCTACAACTGCGTCGAGCTCGTCAGCGTCTATCTCTTTCAGCTGGCACCGTCCACCTCGCACAGATCCAGGATTGCCGAGGCTTACAACTCGTGCCTCATGAGGCAGAATTCGAGCAGCATGCTGGAAGAAGCCGGAAGGAACGATCGGAAGGAGCTCATGGCTCTCGCAATGAACCAAGAGCCGGGAAGCCTGACGACCGAGACAGAACGAGCCAAAGAGATACTCTGCTCCATGCTCCTGGGAAACAAGTCAGTGATCAACCACAAGGAACTCAAGCTGAGAACACACCTGGGACAAGGAGCTTACGGAACCGTGTACGAAGCAATCTGGCTCGGTCACAAGTTCGCGGTGAAAGTCTTCGCTCAAGGTGACACCAGCTTCGCCAAAGAGCTCGCGGTTCTCGGAGCTCACAAGCATCCCAACGTGTTGCACATTGCCGGCCATTCTTTCGATGGAGAGAAGCGGCAGTACTCGCTGGTGATGGAGAAGATGGACATGGACCTGGCAAACTACCTCCTCAAGAAGAACTCCCTCTCGTTGCTGTCGATCGTGGCAGTGATGCTCCAAGTCGCTACTGGCATGGCTTGGCTTCACTCGAAGAACGTAATCCACCGGGACCTCAAGCCGCAGAACATCTTGGTTGGCGAAGAAGACAACGATCTCGTGAGTATCAGGATTGCCGACTTTGGAGTCTCGAGGCCCGATTTCATCTCCTCCCTCATCAGCGAAGCCACCCCCAAGCAAGGCACCAGAAACTTCATGGCACCAGAAGTGTGGACCAGCGAGCGCTACACGAAGAAGGCCGACGTTTACAGCTACGGGATGCTGAGCTACCAGCTTGTCACTGGAAACATTCCGTTCAAGGTCGGGATGGACATGGAGCAAGTCCTTCGAGGCAAGCGTCCTGAGATACCAGCCACCTGTCCAGAGTTCCTGTCGCAGCTCATGCGGGAATGCTGGAACCACGATGCGAAAGAGAGGCCTTCCTTCTCGGATATCTGCGAGCGGCTGAAGCAGCTCAAATCCAGGATCATCACTGGCACCGACTCCACCGACGAGCTACGAGCCAAGTTGGTTGAAGCAGCCAGGTCATCTTCCTCTTCTTCGTACTCGTCGTCTTCCTCGTCCTCGTCGCACAGCAGGACTCGAGTAAACCTGGATTCTCTTGTCCAAGCGACTGAGAAGCTTTGGACCCAAAATCCCCCGCCTTCCCGTGTCCAGGTAAACTCTTTTGCTTTATGTAACTTCTGGAGCTCACCACCTTTGGGTTCAGCCGGTACCACACCGTCCTCACCACGTCGCACCATTACCAAAACCAGATAAAAGGACCGAGCTCTTCGAACTGGTAAAGAACGGCCTCATCATAAACGCCTTCGAGAAAGCTCTGTCCCTGAACGATCCTTCCACAGTCTGGTGGCTTTGCACCAAGGTAATCTGTTTACGCTCTCTGGCCGCTGATCACGCCCGTCTTTTGTCAACTCAGGTAGAGCATACCGTGCTGCTTGTCTTCAGTGAATCGATGCTCATGGCACTGGCCGAGAAAATCAACACCAACTTCACGGAAGACACTGCTCGCAGGCTGGTCTGGATCGACGGGATTGGCGGCTTGCTGTTGAAAGACGCCAATGGATGGGCATCACCTCGGAAGATGAGGATCCTGGAGCAGCTTTCACAGAACCTCCACGGTATGATGGCCATAACACCACCAAAGAGTGAGCTGCGCATGACCTTGACGAACATGCTGGAAGGCACCAACATGTGGCTGCAGGTTCGTACATATGAAGCTCTTCGTTTCTTTCGTTTCCATCTCCTTGATTCACATCGTTTTGTTGCAGCGTGTCCGGGTTGCAGTGGAAAACAAAGTTCGATACATGAGCATCGCTGGCGGATACTTTCCAGCGGAACACCGGTAGTTTCCCTGGCATAAAACATGCTTCACCTTACCCTGTACCGCTTATCTCCTGCCAGCAAAACTTACGAGAAAAAGAATGAGCTCACCTGTTTTCTACAGCCGTGACCTCTGGCAAGCTGAAGATCTTGCTCTCCGAGTGAAATCGCTTGCTCGCTCGCCCAAACCCTAATTTCGCTCAGTTAATGTTTTCTTGAATTCTCACATTACACATATTAGGAGCCCAACAGAAGGGTGAATCAGTGTATTATGCGATAAATTGCCTCTCTATTTAGTTCTGGTCAAGTAGAACAATCAACATCATCATTGTCTTTTACCATGTTTATTGTGTCTAGCAGCATCACTAATGTAGGTCAGAAAATTATGCAAATAATCCGGAGGCTTAGAATGAAGCTAAATTGGACATATCTTTAAGAAGCCAAACGCAATGCATAACCTCTTGAGCTGTTTGTTGCAGAAGTTAGTTGCATTGAGTTTTTCTCTTCCTTAGTTTTCAACATGGTATCCGAGATCACGGATTAGATCCTGGCTGAATGGAGGAGGAAGACGACTGATCTGGAGCGGCAGTTTTCTTATTTAGGCAACCCTAAATTGGAGGCAGTTCTTGATCGAGTCCGGCCTGGATTTGAATTGAAAGGGTTGCGGCACTGCTTGCTACCGCTGGAGATGATCTGATGTCCCTGCTGCTACAAGGGAAGGCTTCCTTGGGCTGGAGATTTGCTGATGCTGCCGAGAGGCTTCTCTTCTTGCTGGGCACTAGGCGTGGAATTGCTGTGCGCAAAGGGCCTTGAGGCTGATGGAGAGATCACATTTGACTGGGGGAGATGGAGCAAGATGCTGGTTCCTGACAGGTCCTGATACAAGCTGGGCTGTGTGCAAGCTTGGGTACTTTGGAACGTGCTGCTGCTACTGTTCAACACCACAAGATGCTGATTTCATGAGCTCAGCTTTTCTCATTTTACCATTAGTTTTTTTTTTTCTGATCCATGGCCTCGGCTGACTGGAGGATGCAGTACATCCACGTGGTGACACGTGGCAGATCTGAGCGATAGAGGTTTTTTTTCTTTTCTTCCTTAGTTTTCTACATGGACAACACAAGTAGCCTGTGAATTATTTAGGTACAACAGAAGAGGATCTAGCCCAGCTTGATTAGAAATTTCCACTGTTGGAGCCTACATGATCTCTTTTTGTTGGAGACACTTCCAAATGCTGAATTAAGCCATACTGACAGTCATGAATAGACTCTAGCCACCTGCAACATATGTCAATAAAGCACTTTCTACTGTTGATGATTACTTACATAACAATGCTGAATCAATGGTGCTTGACATACACCTCAGGATCTTCATCTTGCTCCATGATCTCAAGTTGTGTGCAGTCGATGCATTCTGCAACATTTGGAAGCTTGCATGTGAGGAAACCCTGGATAACCATAGCTAAATCTTCCAAGAACTTGATCAAAAGTCTTCAAGAGTATCAATGATTGCTTTACAAGTCTCATTCCTAGTCACTGTACTTTCGCCAATTCTGCAGAGCTCTAAGAGTGTGATATACTTGGCTCCACTTCATAGCTTGTACAAAGTACAACCCAGACTTACACAAAAACTGCTCTACGATAGTTGATATCTTGCTTTAGAATGTGATGGTGTAGGAGATGCACAATACTATTAAATGTTGTCTTTGCCATGCCAGAGTTTTGCTTCCAACGAGAACATAGAAGCATAAGGAAGAAGATGAATAACTTGATGTCCATGGCTTTCTCAATGAGAACCTGTAGGAAAAATCTTTACTCAAGAACAAGAACAAAAGTATTTCAAAAAGACTATACCCAAATGCAAGCTACACAATCTTACCATGCCACTTCTGCTACTGCATCAAGACTGTGATCTTGGTTGGCCAAGTTGTTGTTTTGTGTTAGCAGCTCGCTCATCTTCCATATGCTGTGTCTCAAACTCCCTCTCCTCAGCTACACATTATCTCTCCTTTGCCAAATGCTACTCCTCAAATCGTATAAAATCTTGGTGCCAAGCACGCTCCTTTATCTCCATATGTTGCTTCATCCTCATCTTCTCTGCTTCTCTCATTTTCTTGTACTTGGCCTGAGTGCTTCCACCATCAACTCAGTTTTCTTCCTTCCCTTCAGTCTTCAAGATGATTTTTGCTATCTATCTCTAGTAACATAGAGTGGAATCATCCCAGCTTCATTGTCTCTATTACTTCCATGCATTGTACCACTTTGCACATGATGTTTTAGTGCCATGTGACTACTTCACACTAGTTCAACTGGCTGCTGTCTATGATATTCATGGGCTTGATATCTAGCCTGAATAAAGAACTTGCTGTAGCTCGTCAAACATTTCTCGCGTGATCCTCATTTGTAGTTTCTCTGGGATCAAAGCTTGCTTCCCGTGCACATTAGGTACTCTTGTTATATTTTCTACTCTACTGTTGAGAAGCTTCAGTAAGATGCACTCCCACTTCTTGGCTATCGACACCATCTTTTCTCGTTGATCTATGTTCGTTGACTCATCTTTAATCTCATGGAGCTTCACATTGATGAGGAGCATAATTTCTACAAGAGACCAATTTGGCAAGTGATCTCTTGCTAGTAAAGTTCTTGCTTTTGTTAGTGACGGCCTTAGTAGCAGCAACATGAAGAGATGGCCTAGACCCGCCAACAGCAAAAGCAACCTCAGTAGCAACAAGAGAAATTTCTGCCACTGCAAGCTTTTCTATTACTTTGAAAGTTCTAAAAATGCTTGTTTACCTCTAAAGTTCTTATGCTCCTCATAAAAATCCTTGGCAAGCACAAGTGCTAGAACTTCCAAGGAATGTGAAGTGGAAAAATTGATAAATCACTTTTTTACTTAGAATTCTTGCTGGTATAGCTGCTCCCAAATTCTGGCAACAAATTGATGCGCTCCCGCTGCAAAGCAATTCAATCAATCCACACTAAGAACTAAGAGCTAGCATACCCTAGATCCGGCCAGCAATTGCTGAGCAGAGTAAATACCTAATACTAGCATTGAAAGAGCCAAGGCACCCCAGACGACATTGTCAATGCCATTGGCAAATTGCCAAGATGCCAAGCCCAGTATGCAGATGTCTAGCTAAAAATATATGGCACCATATGAATTAATTTTTTATTAGTGGCATATTTTATTTATAATATAAATTCTGAATAAATAACAGTCATTAATCCCCAGTTAAGTCATCAGCTTTGATCCCAGCTATGTATGATTCCTTTTGCTCTTGTGAGCCATCTAAATTGCTGAAAATTGATGTTTTATTAGTTCTTATGTTTATATATGGATCTGGAAATATTGAGAATCCAAAAGCACCCAAAAAAGGGAAAATCCTATTTTAATATCCAACTTATGATTTGGGGGATCAAAGGGTTATTAAAATAGGAAAGTATAAATTATTTTCCCTTTTTAGGTATAGATTATATCCAATGCTTGGAATATGGAAAGGGAATACAGAAAATGTACATATCAATTAATAAAATATCAATTTTTAGCAATTTAGATGGCTCATTCTTTCTCTCTCTCAAAGAAGAACATGTATCACATATTAGTAGGAGCAAAAAAATATCACAAAAATACATCCACTATATTACTTACAAGAGTAACTTCAATATTATACAACAAGTGAAAAAGGTTGAGGACTAATGTTTACCATACATGTGTGACATATATAATGATGTACTTTAAATTCTGTTAATTCCATATCACCATTTATACAATATTTTCTTGTAGTGTTAAAGTGATATAAAAAATATATTTAACTTTTCTTTTACTACATAGGCTGTGATATCTACCATGGATCAAGCTTCCATGATTAGTCACCTTAAACAGACTTCTACAAGCGTATTAGAAGAAGAAGTTCAGACTCTTAAACAACTTTACCTAAGAATATAAAATCCAGTTCAAAGAGGAAAGTATGCCTTTTATAGCCTTATTAAACATATTATTCCCCAGGAGCAATGGATATTTCTGCACGCCCACATTGGCAAGTTGGATCAAACACAATCACTTAGCAAGTTGGCCTCAAACACAATCATGTTTCTCCAATAACTACACCAATAGCACTACTTCTACAACTCCACCAAAAAAATATCAATAGCATTACCCCTTGATCTTGCCACTATGGAGAACAAAACGTGCCATGATACTAGTTTATATTTTCGAAGCGCAACTACACATGAAATTTCGAAAAGTCAACAATCATTTTCCAGGATATAGCTTTCCAACATCAATCGGCGCTGGTGGTGATTGCATGGCAGCGAAAAGTTTGGCCCAGGCAATTCGAATCTCGGACAAAATTGCCGCAAGGTCCACGAACACAAACTCGAGCAAGGTCTGTAGGAACCAATGTAGGATCTTCTTAGCAGCGGTCGGCCATGTCCGAGACTACCTCAAGCGAATCCAGGATCTCAACTTCGCGAGCACTGGGACAGCTTTCGTGTGGGACGAAACCGTGGCTGTCCTTAAGAGAGGCCTCCATCTCCTCAAGTCGTGCCAAGAATGCAATTGGATGGCGCGGAGCCTGCTGTTCAAGGAAAGCTGCGATGAGTTCCAGAGCATTTATCCCGAGATCTTCAACTGTGTCGAGCTCGTCAGCGTCTATCTCTTTCAGCTGGCACCGTCCACCTCGGTAAGATCCAAGATTGCCGAAGCTTACAACTCGTGCCTCATGAGGCAAAACTCGAACAGCATGCTGGAAGAAGCCGGAAGGAATGACAGGAAGGCGCTCATGGCTCTCGCAATGAGCCAAGAGCCGGGAAGCCTGACGACCGAGAGCGAACAAGCCAAAGAGATACTTTGCTCCATGCTCCTGGGAAACAAGTCAGTGATTAACCACAAGGAACTCAAGCTGACAACACACCTGGGACAAGGCGGTTTCGGAACCGTGTACGAAGCAATCTGGCTCGGTCACAAGTTTGCAGTGAAAGTCTTCCCTCAAGGTGACAAGAGCTTCGCCAAAGAGCTCGCGGTTCTCGAAGCGGACAAGCATCCCAACGTGTTGCACATCGCCGGTCATTCTTTCGATGAAGAGAAGCAGCGGTACTCGCTGGTGATGGAGAAGATGGACATGGACCTGGCAAACTACGTCCTCAAGAAGAAGAACTCTCTCCCGTTGCTGTCGATCGTGGCAGTGATGCTCCAAGTTGCTACTGGCATGGCATGGCTTCACTCGAAGAATATAATCCACCGGGACCTCAAGCCGCAGAACATCTTGGTTGGCGAAGAAGACAACGATCTCGTGAGTATCAGGATTGCCGACTTTGGAGTCTCGAGGCCAAACTTCATCTCCTCCCAGATCGAAGCCGTTAGCATCCAAGGCACCAGGAACTTCATGGCACCGGAGGTGTGGAGCAGCGAGCGCTACACGAAAAAGGCCGACGTTTACAGCTACGGGATGCTGATTTACCAGCTTGTCACTGGAAACGTTCCGTTCGAGGACGGGATGGACATGGAGCAAGTCCTTCGAGGCAAGCGTCCTGAGATACCAGCCACCTGTCCAGAGTTCCTGTCGCAGCTCATGCGGGAATGCTGGAGCCACGATGCAAAAGAGAGGCCTTCCTTCTCGGATATCTGCGAGCGGCTGAAGCAGCTCAAGACCAGGACCATTACTGGCACCGACTCCATGGACGAGTTACGAGCCAAGTTGGTTGAAGCAGCCAGGTCATCTTCCTCTTCTTCGTACTCGTCGTCTTCCTCGTCCTCGTCGCACAGCAGGACTCGAGTGAACATGGATTCTCTTGTCCAAGCGACTGAGAAGCTTTGGACCCAAAATCCTCCTCCTCCCTTTGTCCAGGTAAACTCTTTTGCTTTTAGTAACTTCCGGAGCTCGCCACGTTTGGTTTCAGCCGGTACCACACCGTCCTCAGCACGTCGCACCAGCAGCAAAGCCGGATAACAGGACCGAGCTCTTCGAACTGGTGAAGAATGGCCTCGTCAAAAACGCCTTCGAGAAAGCTCTGTCCCTGAACGATCCTTCCACGGTCTGGTGGCTTTGCACCAAGGTAATCCATTCACGTCCTCCAGCTGCTCATCAAAGCTCGTCCTTTGTCAACTTAGGTGGACCATACCGTCCTGCTTGTCTTCAGTGAATCAATGCTCATGGAACTGGCCGAGCAAATCAACACCAACTTCAAGGAAGACACTGCTCGCAGGTTGCTCTGGCTCGACGAGATTGGAATCTTGCTGCTCAAAGACGTCAATGGATGGGCATGGTCATCACCTCGGATGCTGAGGATCCTGGAGCAGCTTTCACAGAACCTCCACGGCATGATGGCTACAACACCGTCAAAGAGCGAGCTGGGGATGAAGCTGGCGAAAGCGCTGGAAGGTACCAACGTGGGTCTCCAGGTTCGTATGAAGCTCTTCGTGTTATTCGTTTGATTCAAATCGTTTGTCGTCGCAGCATGTCCGAGTTGCAGTGGACAGCAAAGCTCAATACATGAGAGTCCTCGGAGGATACTTTCCAGCGGAACACCGGTAGTTTCTGAGTATTTCGATGTTCTAATTTGCTTCAACCAATTCCCATTCTTGACTTTGAGTAAACGCCTATCATCCTCTCATCCTGCCAGGGAAAACGTGAAGCATTCTTAAGAGACAAAAATCCAAGATAAAAGCTCCCACCATTCTTTAGTTCTTAAACTCGAGTAGACGGTGAAGAGCCCAACCTTTTCGATCTGGCAGCAGCAGTAGCAGCCTTGGCAGCTTCCGCAGCAGCGTAGACACCAGTAGTTCTCGTAGCCACAGCATCGAGGATCATCGATCTCCGCTCAAAGAACGATTTTGCCGCTTTCAACTTCTCGGGATCCCCATACTTGTATGGCTTGTAGACGATCCCAGCAGCTAGCCGCTGCTTCTTGAGCTTGGCTGGACGAACGTACGCATCGCCCAGCTTGGCCTTCAATCTCTTCAAGCGCTTCTGGATCACTCTCCTCCGGTACACTCGCGGCTCGGGGATCTTGGGATCGGCGAGCGGCAGGCGATCTGGAGCAGGAGGCACAGCAACCCACCTGAAAATCCGATCGTCCGCGTGACCACCACCACCGCCTCCCGCTTTGTTGCGCTTGCCCGGATTCTTGGAGCCGGCGCTCTCGCCGTGCAAGCACTGCGTGTGGACGAGGAATTTGCTGCGGAGCCACACGAGCAAGCGCCTCATGTGTGTCTTGCTCTTGATCCCTTCCTTCTCGGCGTGCTCCCAGAGATCGCGCGATCCAATCGGGCCATGGGTGCGAACAATGCTGAGTACCTTCTGCGTCGGCAGATCCTTGGGGCTCTTCTTGGCGTAGAGGAAGGGATTGGAGAGATCCACCTCGTGGAGCTTGTAAAGGCGCCGTGGGAAGCGACGAGCGAGCTCCACCGCCATGGCGCCCAAAAACCCTAGCCAAAACCCTAATCCCAGGATCACATTGCTCTATCAAAATATCGATTGCTCGAGTAAAATCTGGAATGGCGCGAGAGAAATCACTGCTCCACCGCCATGGCACCCAAGAACCCTAATACTACGATCGCATTGTGCTCGAGAACGAAGAACACTAGAATTAAAGAGGGGAAAATTTTGGTATTCCAGGATCTGGGGCAAGAGAAGAAAGAATCACTCCTCCTCCACCGTCTTGGTCTCGAGCTTCCGGAATCCCTCGGCCGGGAGCTCCGCCACGGTGACGTAGCTGTAGAGCTCCTCCTTGGCGTCCTCGTCGTCGTTGCGCTTGCGAGCAATCCGGACGCGAATCCTCCGCGGCACATTGCGGATGCCTCTACTCCAGACGTGCTTGTTGAGCTTGACATCCACCCTCACATCCGAGGTTCCCATGGCCTTTTGCGCGAATTTCTTGATCTCCTTCACCGCCCGGGGAGCCATCTTCTTGAAGGTGCTGCGGCAAAACAATCGATTCGATCGAATGGAGCGTGCGATTGAAGCTTACCAGCCATGGATCCGCTTGTGGAGATTGATGGTGTACTCCCTCGTCACGACCTCCTTCTTGCTGCGGCTGTTCTTCTTGTCGGCCATCGCTCACCTCGTAAACCCTAGAGACTCCCGCCGTCGGATCTAGGGCAAACTCCACTTTTAGGGCGTGCTGGAAGCGGGAAATCTGAGCCGTTGGAATGTGCGGCTGGATGTCGAGCTCGCCACATTAAAAGAGACGTTAAGCTACAAGGACTCGAGCCCGGGACCACCTAACTAGGAGCAATCGTAGACGCTAAAATCAACGGACGGATTCCACTGACCACTTGCACCACTTGCGTGCCGCTGCGTATTCATTGCCCTCCTCGCATTAACTACATTCTAAGTTTTACGTGCGCCGTACGGAGGTTTGGGTCATGGCCATTAATGCCACATATGATTTGGACAATTTCTCGATGGACCTCCTAGTTTTACCCACCAAATAAGCAGCCGCTTATGTCAATCAAATCACCATCGCCCTTCCCTATTTGTGTCATCCACGTCACCGTCGTGTTGACTGCGGGCCGCCATCTCGGCCGTCCAACGTGCGATCCGACAGTCTAGACGGTACCGTACTGTCGGCGGCATATTCTAGAATTCAAACTTTCAAATTTTCGTGGCGGGCGGGGTAACGTGCATGGCATATTGACTTAATGCGCAATGTTTTTGTCCGTCAACTTAGAATATAAGCTCCCAAAATTTCACGTCGTGGGATCCAGGTTGTAAAATTTGTCCATTGCCATGAAATTGCCAAGAAAATATAAGAACAGAAACTCTCTAGAGGTCATCAATCGTCAGCCCTAATCGAAGAAACCTCATCGAAACCTCCAGAAGTGGTGCCCCAAGAAAATTTGGTATAGTCTTTCGCCTAAAGATATATTTGATTCCAAGCAAGTTTGAGACAGGAGATTAAAGTAAAGGAGACCTTTGCAACGCTTTCGACGGCAAAGCTAGTGCCTGTACAGCGACAATGTACGTGTATATCTTCCTCTTTTGCGGCGGGGTGGGGGTTCGAATCCACGCCAGAAACCCGCGAACGAATTTCCCTTTCACGCATTTTTAAAGCCTTTTCTAAACGAACTTTACCGGAACATTTACCGCCACGCTGACAAACAACTGGGGAAAAGGTCCCTGCTCCTTTTATTTACCTTTCTACCACAACCACGGTAAAATCGCCCTGACTTGCCTGCCACCCTGCCTGGGCCGTCACGCACGTCACCATCATCGCGACCGTCACTCCGCTTTTGATAGACGGTTGCGATAACGACTCGCCCCGCCAGCCCTAAACGGTTGCCCGTTATAAACGACCGCCCGCCAAAAAACACGGGCGGGCCCCGCCGCCCAAAAGCTCTCCCCGACCAAAACCGTTGGCCGGGCAAAAGAGCTTTTGGCCAGGCGGGCACGCTCCATGCGAGGGATTTTCTCTCTTTATAAACCCGCCATGAAGAGCCCATTCTCCCCAAGCCAGGAAAGAGCTCACGATCAATCAAGCGTTCTTGGCGAGCGCGTCTCTCTCGCCTCCTTCGATCGATTTGGTATCTTTCTCTCCATTCTCGCATATAATCCTCTCTCGCCGCGGCTAATCTGTGTGAAATCTCTCGAAACATCGCAGGCCATGGCTTCCAGGGCGCCTCTGCTGCTCGCGATCGTTTCTTGGATCGCATTTCTCCACCAGGCCGCGGCGACTGGCCACCACGGCGTGGCGCGCGGCCATCACCAGCATCGCGGAGGCGGCCACGGCGGCGGCGGTGGCGGATCGTCCGGAGGAGGCTATGAATCCGGCTCCTGGACCGGCGCGCATGCTACATTCTACGGCGGCAGCGATGCATCTGGAACCATGGGTGAGGCATCGCGTTTCTTGCGAAATATTTCGCTCGATCTTGGTTTCTTGTTCTAACTGGAGCCCTCGCCTTGGATCCTCTCTACCAGGAGGAGCTTGCGGCTATGGCAATCTCTACAGCCAGGGCTACGGCACCAACACCGCGGCATTGAGCACCGCGCTCTTCCAGAGCGGCCTCTCCTGCGGCGCTTGCTTCGAGGTGAAATGCAATGGTGATCCCGAGTGGTGCCTCCCGGGCTCCTCTGTTCTCGTCACGGCCACGAATTTCTGCCCGCCCAACGACGCGCTCCCGAACAACAATGGCGGATGGTGCAACACGCCGCTCCAGCATTTCGACATGGCGCAGCCAGCGTTCGAGCAGATCGCCAAGTACAGGGGAGGCATTGTGCCTGTTCTTTATAGAAGGTACAAGCACTACATTCCCATTTTCCATTTTTTCTCTTTGCTCTTAGATCAAACGCTTGGTTGTTTTGTGTTGCTTTGCTTCTTCTATGTGCCAGTCCCATCTAGATCAAACTTTTGGTTGCTTTGCTTTGCGAAACTTTTGTTTGCTTGGCTTTGCTTGGCTTCTTCCCTGTTCATCGAGATGAGATCCTTTAGAGAAAGTCATAGCACCCACATTGCTCTGCTTTGCTTTGCTTTTATTTACGTCAGGCTTTTCTTCGTTTCAGGGTTCCATGCCAGAGGAAAGGCGGCATCCGATTCACCATGAACGGCCACAACTACTTCAACCTGGTGCTCGTCACCAACGTTGGCGGCGCCGGGGACGTCCACTCGGTTTCGATCAAGGGCTCCAACACCGACTGGCTGCCAATGTCGCGCAACTGGGGCCAAAACTGGCAGAGCAACGCCATCCTCAGCGGCCAGTCGCTCTCCTTCAAGGTCACCACCAGCGACGGCCGGACGGTGGTGTCGTACGACGCTGCCCCGCCCAATTGGCAGTACGGGCAGACTTACAGCGGCGACCAGTTCTGAGCTCTCTGATCCATCGACTCGACGCCGCTGGCTTTGGATTCCCTGGGTGGTGTTTTTTTTTTTTTCCCCCCTCCTTTCCTCGTTCTTCGCTCTTTTCTCTTTCGGTGGATTTTGGATTTTGGTGGTGGCAGCAGCGCAGCAGCAGATTTGAGAGCTGGGATGTGGGATCTCACAAACAGCCCGTGTCTGCGGCAGCAATTACGCCACCCCGTCCGATCTTGGATGCTGCGGTTTAGTTTTTTAAGGCAAAGTAGCCACCCGCATTCGAGGCATTCCTTGGTTCTCTTCCACAAGATTTTGTTTTCTCTTTTTTACACCCTTTTCTTCGACCAGCTCCTCTGGTTACTTGATTTTGTTCTTGATTCTTGGTGGCTGCCGAGGTGGTGGTGGAACACGACTACCCGCACCCACGAGAACAAAATATACTGGTTTTCTAGTACGTATCGCAGCCAAGGGAACGTGATCTCCTTCCTGTCACAAAGGATCACAGGACTTTTGGCGTTTGTTTTTGTTTCACAAAGCTTGATATGAATATAACTTACTAGGTTATAGTTATGGGAACTGATCAAACTCGAAACTTGATAGTACCAAATCTAAGCAACTTTATAGCCTTGTCACATGCCGCGAGAACTTTACACCCAACGCAACATGACGAGTGAGATTTCTTCCATTCTTTTGGCCTTTGTTGTTCTTGTTGTTTGTGGAGTTGCAAAAGAATAGAAGACCACCACCTCCACCACCAACTTTTTACAATCTCCCCCAAACAGATGAGATGGGCCATGGGCCCCAACCCAAACTCTCGTCCGTACCAGCCACCATGTGGCGTGAGAAAAAGAAAGGCGAGATTGTGATTTAGTCACATGCGGCATGCCGTCATACATGTGCCATGTGCATTGCCTTTAAAGCTTTAGGTCTGTCTGTCGCGCCGCGCTCATCGTTGTCCTCCCCTTTCACACGCCCTTGACCAACAGCTTTCCTAAAACAACTATGACCGTTGACCATTTTTCGCGCTTCCAGATATTAACCCAAAACCCTAAATACTGACCATTGACCACCTGGACCAAATCTTTGTCACTCGCTAAAACAGTTTCCACATCACGGGCCCCGGCTCATACGGCATGCTTTCGATCAGCTCCTTGGCCTGTTTCGCGAATCCTTTCCGCGCGAGGATGTCGATCACGCACTCGTAGTGCTCCGCGGTGTGTTCTATCCATCTGTCCGCAGCGATGGATCGGAAGTCCCTTGACGAGCGATGATCCGGTGGTGTGGTTCCTGATCGCCACCAAAACGTTGAGCATCGTTCCTCCGTCCGGGATCATCCCGTTCCAATCCATCCTCCTGAGAAGCTCCAGGACTTGCCTGAGATGCCCGGCTCTTGCGTACGGTTCCATGAGCGAGTTCCAGGAGGTCGTGAGCTAGGAAAACCTCCGCTGCTTTGGCCAGAACTCCACACTTCTCATACATGGCTACCAGCGCCGTCTTGATCGCCGCGTCCACAAACTGCTCGTGGAGTTTTCTGCCCTGCGAGAAATCTCCCATGGCTGCGCAGGCATTGATCGCAGGCCACGCGCATTGATCGCAGGGCCGAGCTTCGCGCATTTCTCTAAGCCGCGTGCGTCGTCGCGTCCGCCAGCCTCTGCTTTTAGGGCTCTTGTATGATTCCAGCCGTATATCCATTTAGGGTTTTTAGATTTAGTTTTTAAAAAAAGTAATTTATATTAAATCTAATTCTTACCTTTAACAAACACTCTTAAGCTTTTCAATCACTTCCGTCAACTTGGAGAGCTGCTTCGATCACTTCGTTCAGATTATCAGATTCTTGGGTCTGGAAAAAAGCCCTAGCCACATCCGACCAGGCCCAAGAGTGACCATAGCGAGAGCGCTGACCGGGTCATCCGCTGGAAGTGGACCAGCCCTCGAGGAAAGATAAACAAGTCCCCGGGATATCAAACCTTCTCGAACAGCCTGTTGGCAGTCGTCACAAACCCAGCGTCGATGCGTTCCTGGAGACAATAGGTGACCTCGGATGATCGGGGATGGACGTGGGGAGGATTCTTGCGTGTTGAGGCCTGGGAACCTTGTGATGTCGATCAGCTGGACCATGATGTGAGAGTGTTGGTGGTTTTTGCAGGCTCCCGGGATGATGGTGGAGGTGAAATCGTCGGCGGTCACCCTTGCAAGGAACTCCGTTGATGAAGATTCTGGAGTTGGGATCCTGGACGTAGGGCTCTTGACTACAACGTTGGCAATTGCCAAAACTGCAATAAGAGGACTTCACAATCGAACACTTGATTCCACAGCTTCAAAGAAGCAGCGCTGTCCGTAGACACAGAAAATTCCTTTGAGCTTTCGTATACTGATTGGCACAGTAGTTACAGATCTTAACATAGACAGCGCCAGCTTAACATAGAGAGTAGGATTGAGTTGTTTAAAAACATCCATCAATGCAAAAATGCAATCTGGATGATGCTTGCGTTTAATGCCTAATGTGTTTGTTATTGCCTATGAGATTTTGCATGTGTTGTGCTACAGAGATTTTGTTGTCCATTCTTATTAGCTGGATCGACTAACTGAAGTCGGGAGCTGGAGCGATGGTTTCAATCCCCCTCCACAGCAGCAGCCCCTCTTTCGTCTCGATCCTCTTGGAAATTCAAGGCTTTACCGCTGGATCCCATCTAATGGCCCCTCTTCGCTGGCTGATCTTCTCCCAAGCAGCATCCATTCCTCTCGTGACCCTCCTTGGCCCACCTCGGCACTGTCTTGGGAGAGTCTGTGAGGAATTCATATAACAAAATAAGACATTCCTCAATTTTCAAAACTGCCACAGAGGCTTTACTAAAATTTCTCTACTAGAATGCTCCATCCAAAGAAGCAGCACAAAAATCTTGGAGAGGCCTGAAAAAGTGTAGTTCAATCTGCCGGAATTGGACCGGCGACCTAGGGATTCCTGAGCACCTTTGAACTAAGAGCTTTATTGAAATTTTTTGCAAGCATTTTGTAGTTGAACCTTTTGTCCAGAATCAAGTCCGACTCACTCCACGTCGTAACTCATCAATCTCATTTTCGTCAACCTGCAAAGTTGCCTCCAAAACTTCGTTCATGATGTCTGGAGTGGTCTGGAACAACGCTCTAGCCATGTCTGTTCTTCCCGGGTTTTGACTTCCAAGCGCAGCCACCGCAACCGAGTCCGACTTATCCAGGTTTCGCTGGAAGTGAACTAGTCCCCTGGGAAAGATGAACAGATCACCGGGATGCAAAACCTTTGCGAACAACTGGTTGGAAGTTGACACAAATCCAACATAGAGGCGTCCTTGGAGGAGCCAGATGACCTCGGACGCTCGGGGATGGTTGTGCGGAGGATTCACGCCAAATGGACCGAATGCAAGGCGAGCAATGGAGAGTCCCTGCGTGTTGAGGCCTGGAAACATTGTGATATCGATCAAGTCGACTTGGATTCGCAGTGTGTTGTTTGTGACTGGAGCCTGACGAAGGATTGTGGAGGTGAAGTCATCGGCAGTGACTGTGGTGGGATCTTTGCAAGGAACTCCGTTGATGAACACTTTGGAGTTTGGATCTTCGACGCAGAAATCCTGGAGAGGATCCTCATCGCCCAAAACTCCAATAATAGTTAAGCACAGAAAGAATGACACCGTGACAATTTTGATGAGAGCCATTGGCATAGAACACTTGAAATTGTGAAAACTCAAGACGAAACTACTTGGTATGAATCTGTGGCCTCTGCTCGCTGGTATTTATTGGCAGAAATGGCATCGAGAGCTATAATTTTTAATTGTTTCTCATGGTCACGTATACATTCATAGACCCATGCAGAGACAACGATATGTCATGTCACCCGTTGGCGTGAAGTAGTGGATCTTGAGTGAAAGATCTCAAAGGAAGAGGAGCCGTGAAAGGCAGCATGGAAAATTCGGAGATTTATAAATCAGACTTTTTAAAACATTTCTAGAACTGAAATCTCAACAATAAAGGAAGGCTCTATCAACAGCAAATCTCCACGCTAAACAGTGCACACTTTGAAAAAGTTGACAGAGATCCAGCCACGGAAAAACTCCGCTTGGAAGAATTAACTTAGCACAGCAATGACTCAATTCACTTCCATTCACCAAGGGCTGTGGATTAAAAGGTTTAAGCCTTGAATTATTTTTGTACTTAGAAGTGTGTTGTGTTAATTGTTAATGCCTCAGATCTTCTCAAAATGTGTGCATGCAAGTGTTACAAAGATTGTTTTGTCCAAGCTACTGGATCAATTAGCTTTCATCCTTATAAAGTGGGGCCAGACTTGGGCCACCTCTTGGATTTCATGGCTCTCGTCACTGGCTGATCTTCTAAGCATAAAAAGTCCTCCACATTCCCTGCTTGGCCCACAGCACGATTGTGAGGAGTTTTAGTCAGAATTCCTATCAAATTATATTATTATATTTGTCACCAACACATTCCTCATTCTTTTATTTAAGTATCTTCGCACTAGAAACACAAAGAGACGCTCTTATTGCCAATGAACATAAGAGAAAAGCTTACTATCCTAGATCTGGCTTGCTGTTTGCTCTTTGAATTTTATAAGCTTTTATGGGTCAGAGACAAGGCTCTTCTCCTTGAGGTCTATGCTTCTAGCTGATTTATCATTGTAAAACTAATATTTAATCTGCCGGAATCGAACCGGGTTGCATGTTATCACACATTTAGTAACTTATTAATCTCATTAACTTCATTCGTGATGTTTGGAGTGGTTTGCTATGTTAAGGCCCTTGAGAAAGATAGTCACCAGGATACAAAACCTTCTCAAACAACTTTTTGGAAGTTAACAATGATTTGTATATGTGACCATGTAAAAAAAAAATTGGCTCCTCGACGCTATTGACAACTGTGAATACTGTCGAGCAGAGGCCACAGATCCATACCAAGTATTTCATCTTGAGTTTTCGCAATTTCATATACCAACGGCGCACTCTTTTTTGTGCATCTTCTCCAGAATTTCTTCATTGAGGATCCAAACTCAACGTTTTCATCAATGGTGTGCCTTGCAAAGATCCCGACACAGACTTCACCTCTACCATCCTTCAACACACTGAGAATCGAAGTCGACTTGATCGATATTAGAATGTTTCCAGGCCTCAACACACTCCATTGCTTGCCATGCATTCGAGTTTTTTCAACATTTCTAGAACTGAAATTTCAAAGATATAGGAAGGAATATTGGCCTCTATCAACCACAAATCTCCACTGTAAACAGTGAACACTTTGACAAAGTTGATAAAAATCCAGGCAAGGAAGAACTCCAGCTTGGAAGAATAAACTCCAACACAACAATGACCCAAAACAATATAAACAAAGCTGAACTCGCTGTGCAAAACAAAGACCTGAATTCAAGGGCTTCAAGGAAGCAACGCTATAGACGTGCTAGACACATCCTGATGAATATCATTTTGCATGTAGTATAGCAATCGCCAAGAGTATAGCGGTCGCGGCGAATCGAAGGGTTTTATGCTTAAATGGACATGGTCCCTCCCTTATTAGACTTGAGCCGGAGCTGGAGTTACACCTTAGCCTCTTTGTCATCTTGGTCCTCTTGAAATTTTCAAGGCTTTCTGCAGAGGCCGCCCTCCCAGGCAGCACTGAATCTCTTAGAGTCAAAAACAAATTTCACTGTAGTGTTGACATTTTTTTCAATGGATAACTTTAAGTCTTGGTTTGATTCCTGCAGATCGGACTTCTATTACAGGATGTAAATTCCATTGTCCAATTTCTAACACTTTCTCTGCCAACTGAGCTAAGATCAGTTTTGATTATTTATTGAAACTTTTACAATTTATTAGTTGGACTTTTTGTCAGTAAAGTCTGGCCAATCCACACGAGAACTTCGTTCGTGATGTTTGGAGTTTGTTTGGAACAACGCTCTAGCCACGTCTGTGCTTCCCGGTTTTTGGATTTCAATCGCAGCCAAACCGTGTCGACTTATCCAGGTTTCGCTGGAAGTGAACGATATCTCTGGGAAAGATTCAAAACCTTTGCAAACAGCTGGTTGGAAGTTGACACAAATCCGACGCAGAGGCGGAGCCAGATGACCTCTAACGCTCGGGGATGGCTGTGTGGAGGATTCACGCTGAATGGACTGAATGCGAGGGAAACATTCTAATATCAATCAAGTTGACTTGGCTTCTCAGTGTGTTGTTTGTGACTGGAGCCTGGGGAAGGATGGTGGAGGTGAAGTCGTAAGCAGTATCTCTTGTGGGGGCTTCGTTGATGAAGACTTTGGAGTTTGGATCCTTGACAAAAAAGTCCTAGAGAGGATCCGGATCGCCCAAAACTCCAACGATGGCCACCATGCATAAGACAAGGAATCCAAAAAGCATTTCTTGCTAGTGCCATTTGTGCTCTCGCTCACTCTCTTACCTCCTCTAGTTTAATCTCTCTCGCTCTCTTTAAAACAACGCAGTGGCCGCGAGCTTAAATGAAGGAATATGTAAGTAGGTGGATCGAGACTTTACCTTGGAATTGTCTTGTTGATTTTCCTGGCATGCTCGCGCTGAGCTGCAGCTCTTTTGATAATCGTGCTTCCAATTTTCCACCGAGGATCAATTTTACGTTGTTACAACTGTAAAGATTGTGTGGTCCCTATGACCAGGAAGGCGCTGCTGGTTGATTCGCTGCGCCGCGAGCTCGCAAAGCTAGCGGCTTTTATGCCGGAGAGCGTGTCACGGGTGAGGTGGTACCCGTCAACGACGAACTGCTGGACGCATCTTGTCAGAATCTCACACTACTTGATTCACGCGAGAGAATGAGACGAGGGCGAGGATAGTTTCCAGCACAGACCTTGAGCTGCAACTGCTCCAGGAAGTAGGGCTTGAGGACTCTATTCACCACCGTAAACTTCAACCATGGAGAGTTGAACTTAAATCTGTGACCCAGCACAGTTGACGAAGTGTTGAGGGGTTTTTGTTCTCCTATTTGTTATCGAGAATTTGCAAGGACTCGTAAGACATCATTCCACATTTTGTACTTTGCGCATGTGTAGAACTCCTTTCACCAGTCAGGTCTTTTGGGATGGACGGCTCAGCGTTTGCTGCGAGAGAAGAACAAGAGAGAAGAAGAAGAAAAACTTGCGTAGAAAAAGATAATTGTTACTACTAGATCGCCATTGTCAAGACCATCTGCATGTAGCCCAGCCACACTCCCACCTGGTGTTGCTAGCGATTCTCCCAAGATTGATGCAAGCACTTGCCTCCTCCCACATCTGCACTGCTATTTGCCAGATCTTCTGAAGACCCACTATGAGGAGCTTTATCTTGTAGCTCCCAGCACGCAAACCCGTGGTCTCGTCAAGTGCCGGGAACCTCGCCATGGCCCTGAGCTCAACCCAAGGATCTACTTTTCATTATGTGGCGGCTCCGCAAAGCCCCTCCAAAGAAGCGCACAGGTGGACGATTGCTGACCATGCGGCAATCGAACCAGCGACCCAAGGATTTCTCAGAGCTACTACAGTCCTCCACTCTGCCAACTGACTCGCTAAGATTGGTCTTCCTTGTTTACCACGTTCCACGAGACGATTCCAGCATTGGCCGCAATTCCTCGATGCATCCAGCACTTTTCTACCACAAAATCCCGGAGGCGCTCTTGGCGGAATCCAACGCCCGTGAAACATCGCTCGCGTGCTTGGATCGCGAGATCATCTCCACCTGGTTGCGTGAGACGCTCTTGCGGATGTGATCCACGCGAGCCCTTTGTTAAATTTAAAATGATTCCAGTATGTCCTTTTAGGGCTTTTTAGAAAACTTAATTTATATTAAACTCATTATCTCAAGAACATTCTTTCTTACCTTTATCAAAAACTCTTCTCAGGTCTGGCTCACTCCAGCGCGAAGCTTTTCGATCACTTCCTCGTCAACTTGGAGAGCTGCTTCGATCACTTCGTTCAGATTATCAGATTCTTGAGTCTGGAAAAGAGCCCTAGCCACATCCGTGCGACCAGGGTTTTGACTCCCAAGAGTGGCAATAGCGAGAGCGCTGACCGGGTCAAGGTTCCGCTGGAAGTGGACCAGCCCTCGAGGAAAGATAAACAAGTCCCCGGGATACAAAACCTTCTCGAACAGCCTGTTGGCTGTCGTTACAAACCCAGCGTAGATGCGTCCCTGGAGACAATAGATGACCTCGGATGATCGCGGATGGACGTGGGGAGGATTCACTCCGAATGGACCGAATGAGAGGCGAGCGATGGAGAGTCCTTGCGTGTTGAGGCCTGGGAACATCGTGATGTCGATCAGCTGGACCCTGATGTTGAGAGTGTTGGTGGTGTTTGCAGGCTCGCGGAGGATGGTTGAGGTGAAATCGTCCGCAGTGACGGTGGTGGGATCCTTGCAAGGAACTCCGTTGATAAAGACTTTGGAGTTGGGATCCTGGACGCAGACGTCTTGGAGGGGATCTTCATCACCCCGCACGACTGCAAGGCTGGCAATTGTGAAAACTGCAAGAAGAGCAACAAAAACTTGGGGAAACTTGGCCATTGAGATGTATCGATTGATCGATGCAGAGATGCTATTGGGAGGCTCTGGTATATGTATTTATACTGGGGAATTTCCCGTACATTTATTCTTATTGTATTAGTAGAGAAGTCCAACTGTGTTACCTACATATAAAGACAAACTCTCTTAGATTTTACAATCGAACACTTGGATTCAAAGGCTTCAAGGAAGCAACGCTGTCATATTTCTTTGAGCTTCCGTATGCTAATGAGAACAGTAGTTAGGAATAACATTTTGTGTGGAGGAGTGCAAACTTAACATATAGGACTATGTAGAGCGGTAAAGCAGAGTCAATCTGGACTTCATACTTAACGTGTTTGTCATTGTTTCAATCCCCCGGCAGCCGCAGCCTCCCCTTCGTCTCGGTCCTCTTGGAAGTTTCAAGGCTTTCTGCTGGATCCCAGTTAATGGACACCGCCCCTCCTCGCTGACTGATCTTCTCATCCATAACACTCAAAAGTCTTCCTTACTCGCCGCTCTTGACCTTCCTTGGCCCAGCGGCACTGGCTTGGGAGAGTTTCCAAGTCGGAAACAAAATGCGTATAAACATTATAAGTTTATATTGGTCAGAAAAAGAATCATCAACACATTCCTCAATTTTTATATAGTGCCCAAAAATGCATACCATTGAAGAATGAAGTCCGATCTAGCGGAATCGAACCAGCGACAAAAGGATTTCTGAGTGATACTACAGCCCTCCGAGCCAAGATCGATTTTATTTGTTAATTGAAACTTTTGAACATTGATTAAGTCCGACTCACTCCACTTCGTAACTTATTAATCTCATTTTCATCAACCTGTAAAGCTGTCTCTAGAACTTCGTTCATGATGTTTGGAGTGGTCTGGAACAACGCTCTAGCCATGTCTGTTCTTCCCGGGTTTTGGCTTCCAAGCGCAGCAACTGCGACCGTGCTCGAGTTATTCAGATTTCGCTGGAAGTGAACAAGACCCCTGGGAAAGATGAACAGGTCACCGGGATACAAAACCTTTGCAAACAACCGGTTGGAAGTTGACACAAATCCGACGTAGAGGCGTCCCTGGAGGAGCCAGATGATCTCGGATGCTCGGGGATGGCTGTGTGGAGGATTCACGCCAAATGGACCGAATGCGAGGCGGGCAATGGAGAGCCCTTGTGTGTTGAGGCCTGGAAACATTCTAATATCGACCAAGTCGACTTGGATTCGCAGTGTGTTGTTTGTGACTGGAGCCTGGCGAAGGACGGTGGAGGTGAAGTCGTCAACAGTAACTCTAGTGGGATCTTTGCAAGAGGCTCCGTTGACGAAAACTTTGGAGTTTGGATCTTTGACGCAGAAGTCCTGGAGAGGATCAGGATCGCCCAAAACTCCAAAGATGGCCACCATGCACGAGAGAAGGAATCCAAAAGCATTGCTTGCTAGTGCCATTTGTGCTCTCGCTCACTCTCTTCTTTCCTCTAGTTTAGTCTCTCTCGCGCTCGCTCGCTCTTTTTCTCTATGATCTCTTGCTCGCTCTCTCTAAAACAATGCAGTGGCCGCGAGCTTAAATGCAAAGGAAGATGTAAGTAGGTGGATGTTGATTTTCCTGGCACGCCTACGCCGAGCTGCAGATTGTGTTTCCATCAAGGATCAGATTTACGTTGTTACAACCGTTAAGACTGAGAGGTCCCTATTATATGAGATCAGGTTGATTCGCTGCGCCGTGACACTCGCAAAGCTGGCGGATTTGATGCGGAGAGTGTGTCACGGGTGAGGTGGCAGCCGTCGGCGATGAACTGCTAGAGGGGGTCGAGAACATCTTGCCAGAATCTCACACTACTTCCTTCTGGATTGATTCGCGCGCGAAAATGAGACGAGGGCGAGACTGTTTCCAGCACAAACCTCCGCTCCAGGAAGTAGAATGTAGCTGCGTTCACTTCTACATTAATCTAAAGGAGTGAAGATCGAGCAAAGAAAATACCGTAAGCTTCAACCTTTGACCGAGCAAAGCACCGGAGTTGAGATGACCGGTATAAGTGTTGTTGTTCTCCTACCTGGAAAGAGAAAAACAAAGACAAGTGAAAACTCGCGAACTTGCGAACTTTGTCAAATTGAGCCTGGCATCTGTTGCAGCAGCTCGAGCGTACTTCTCCATTTTTTCGTTGGGATCGATCCCAATGACACTCATGCCGCTCCCTGATCTCACGTAATACTTGAGATTTGGACCCGTGCCAACACCCAGCTCGGCGAGAAAAGATCTTTTGTCTCAGGTTCTCAAACCTGTGCAAGCATCGGTCTTGCAGCTCCCAGCACGCAAAGATCCATCTTGTGGCCGCCTGCCGTGGCAGAATCATTACTCTGCGGCCTTAGTGTGCGCACTAAGCAAGAGATGATTAAATAATACACTATCTTTCAAGTTCTTCAAGGTCATCGCGCCCTTGTCAAGCCTGTGGGGAGAATGGAGGGAGTGGAGTTTTCGATTGTCGGCTGCCGTGCCGACTATCATGGAGTTGATCCGATCTGCCGGAATCGAACCAGAGGATTTCTGCCTGCCAACTAACTTTTGCAAAACATTTATTAGTTGGTCACTCCTTATTATCGTCAAACCTGAGAACTGATGTTTGGATTGGTCTGGAATAGCGCTGTAGCCATGTCTGATCTTCCCGGGTTTTGGCTTCCAAGCGCACCCGTGTCCGAGTTGTCCAGGAGTGAGCGAGACCCTGGGAAAGATGAAGAGATCACCGGAATGCAAAACCTTGAGTTGACACAAATCACGTAGAGGCGGGACGCTCGGGGATGTGTGGAGGATTCACCAAATGCGAGGCAAGAAATGGAGGGCCCCTGTGTGTTGAGGCCTGGAAACATAGTAATATCGACTTGGATTTGTTTGTGACTGGGGGGAGATCTTTGGAAGGCACTCTATTGATGAAAACATTGGAGTTTGGATGCAGAAATCCTGGAAAGGATCCCAAAACTCGAACGATAGCTGAGGACAGAAAGAATGCCACTGTGACAACTTTGATGAAAGCCATAGCTATATAGAACAATACTTGGTATGAATATATGAATACCAGTGCACTGGTATTTAAGAATTGCGTCGAGAGCTCAAAAGAGAAGCCTCGTGAAATTACACAAAAGACTGCATTGGTTTCATTTCTAGAACAAAGAACTATTTGCCCCTATCCACCATAAGTCCCCACGGTAACCAGTGGACACTATGACAAAGCGGATAGAGATCCAGGCAAGGAAAAACTCCCCACCTTGGAAGAATTAGCTCTAGCACAGCAATGACTCAAAAACACTTCCACTGCAAAGTTAAGGAAGGTGATCTCAAGGGCTGTGCAAAACAAAGAACCTGTACAAGAGTGTTGTGATGTTCCCAGCACACTCCCACCACAAGTGGCTCAGAAGATCACAGCCTTGGCCCCTCCAAAAGCTAGAGAGGCATACATTTCTATCGAAGAGCTTGCGAAGGAAAGCACTGCAATGCTAGCAATGCCCCAGGGCACTCTCCAGCACGAAAATCCTAGCTTACAAGACACGAAGCGTAAGTCAGAACCAGATTAAGTATCTCTTCAAACAGCTCTGGCAGAAGGAAAACGAACAAGAAGAATCCTTCTACTCGGCAATAGTCACCTCGACTTCCACACCGGGCTCGATGGTGATGGAGGTGATTTGCTTCACAACCTCCGAAGAGCTGTGCAGGTCGATCACTCGCTTGTGGACCCTCAGCTCGAAACGATCCCAGGTGTTAGTTCCTGTCGAGAAGCAGTGAGAAACAAAAATGAAAAGAGAAAAAATCCCAGAGGGCATACCTTCGCCACAGGGAGACTTCCTGGTGGTGTGACGAAGAACTTTGGTGGGCATCCTCACGGGACCCTTCACTCGAAGCTGCTTGTCCTTGGCACCACGAACCAGATCACTACAAACTAAAGCAGACCACCCAACAAAAACCAAAGGAAAAATCGTCTCAGCCTTCTTTCATGCCTGGAAAGAAATTCTAAACCTTACCTTTCTCCAGATTCTTCACATTCTTGGACGTCAAGGTAATGCGAATGCGATGGAGGGTTTCGGCCGCCTCCTCTTTCCCGGGCTTGTAAGGCATCGCCATGGCGCTTCTTCCTGGCAACTAAAACCACTGAATCGAGCCTTGCGATCACGAAGAAAGCACTCACCTGGGCTCGCTGCGCAAAATCTCCGAGCGCAAGATCCCCGAGACAGACACCTCACGGCCGCTTGCTGAGGGACTAGGGTTAGGTTTAGGGCTTTACAACTATTTTGTTCCGTATCCTACGGTCGAGATGGATTAGATCCAACGGCGCAGGTTTGAATGGAGTGAGCTTTATTTTATGAAGCGGGAAAAGCTTTACATTAGCTCGCAAGCGATGGAAACAAGCGATTGGCGAGCAATTTGATGAGATCTTGTCCGGGATGGATGGCATCGAAGAACATGTACGAGGATCTGGGCGAGCAGACCATGGTCCCATTGCAACCATCTCCAATCTCTGTAAAGCCCAATCCACAGCAGCCTCTATTCACCACCGTGTAGCCTTGAAGAGAACAAGTGAGTAAGAAAAGCATGAGATTTTGAGAACAGCCATACTCACCATAGTTGGAAGGGTTTGAGATGGCGTCCCTTGTCACGTTGTAAGCATCGAAGTTGAAGTAGAACTTGGATCCCGTGAGGTTTGCCTGGAGAGAGTTGAGCGCGGTCTGGAGATCCACGTTGTAAGAGTAAGCCAAATTGTTTGAGTTCTCGTTGCAATTTGTCCGGCAAGATGGGAAAAAGTTGAAAGCGCTCCAGCATTGGATCGTGATCGCTATGGGAGTACAACCCAAAGGTCCCAGCGCTGGAATTATAAACTTGCGAGCTCCCAGATTGTATAAGTCCTGGAAAAGCAGAAAACATTTCAATCTTTAGATCTAATAAAACTTGTTTTACCTTAATTCTGCTCGAAAAAGTGGTGATCATAAGGGCTCGAAAGTCCGCGTCTGTGTAATTGAAGTAGATGCTAAAGTTTTTGTTGGAGAAATCATTGGATCCAAAGCTTAGAATGAAGAGTGCTCTTGCGATTCGAGCTGATGCTGCGGCCACGCCTTCTAGAGCCTGAAGCCTCTGAGTTACATTCGCAAACCACTGGATTTGGAGGCTAAAGTTGTAAGGTGTCTAGACACCAAAGAATCATTAGTATCAGGATGCTGAGACACTGGTGGATTGTGATAGATTTACCAGATTGCTGGAGAGAGCATCTATAATCGCCGCACCTCCAGAAGCCAAGTTTACACCTTGGGTTAGATTCACCCCATTCGCATTTGGATCGAGAAACGGGAGTGCCCTGTTGATTCCACAGTATTGAGCTACAAACCACATTTACATATATGATCATCCACAACTAACATTTGAAATGTTCTTGAAAGTTGGCGGCCAACTTACCAAGATAATCAGGAAGAACTAATCCGTTTGTGAATCGGCCAGTGGGGATTTGATTGGGGTAATCAACACCATAGGGAGTGTGATTTGCTCTGGCAATTGTGAAACTCACGTTCTCAAAATAGTTGTTGTTTCCACTGTCGACAATCGAATCGCCCAAAGTGAACACGGCGGTGGCATTCGTGCAATTGGGACTTTGGGCATAAACTAGAGACAAGGTCGAAGCAAGCAATGCACAAAACAAGATCGCAGAAGACATGTTTTAAGTACTTTTTTTCTTGTAACAAAGATAATATGAGAAACTTGTGTGTTAACTGCGATCTTGAGCGGGGCTTTTATATCCATGATGTGGCTTCCACGCAAAATCCTGGATCTTCCATCCATCCAGCTACAAATTATCTGATTCCAATTGAAATTTCCTAGCTGCTAGTTGTGAGATTGAGATCTTTGCTGTGCCTTCTTCCACCAAACTTAAAGCTACGACTCCAGGAATTTGATGTTGGGCATGACATCATATTTTAAAAGGCGCTTTGCTGACGATGAAATCGAGAGCGCGTGGATTGATTTTGATTCTGCGAGAAGAAGAAGAAGATCATGGCTGCCAAAACACCAGACCAAGTTTTCATCGCCAACAAGCTGATTCACATGTACGGAAGCGCCGGTCGGGTGAAAGATGCACGGATTGCGTTCGACGGCATTGCTTTGGGCGACAGGAACGTTTACACCTGGGTGCTGATGCTCTGTGCATATTCCCGAAATGGGTATATTCGCGAGTCCCGGGCTACGTTTGACGAGATGCCTGAGAAGAACATGGTGGCGTGGAATGCCATGCTAGCTGCATATGCCCAAAGCGGGCACTTTGAAGAATTTGAAATTGTCTTTGGTGAGATTCCCATGTGGAACGTTGTTTCTTGGAACACATTGCTAGCGGCATACTCCCAGAGTGGAAGCAAACAGAAGTCGAAGATTGTTTTTGAATCGATGCCGGAGTGGAACTTAATCTCCTGGAATTCACTGCTTGCTGCGCATACCCAAAACGGGCATCTTAAACAGGCGCGAACAGTTTTTGATGGAATGCCAGCACGAAACTTTATCTCGTGGACTACACTTTTAGCAGGATACGTGCACCATCAAAAGGTCGCGGAGGCCAGCAATGTTTTTATGTCTATGCCACAGCATGACATGGTGTCTTGGACTCTGATACTTACCGCATATGCCCGTATCCGGCATATGCGAAAGTGTGTAGAAATCTTTCATACCGCGAGGCAAGTGGATCTCACGTTTTGCAACGCTATGTTAACTGCGTTTTCTCATGTTGGAGATGTTAAAGGTGGCAAATGCTTTTTTGATACTATGCCTCAGCATGACATGGTGTCGTGGAACAACATGCTTTTGGTCTATGCTCAGAATGGCCACATTGGAAAAGCTCGAGAACTTTTTGAGAAGATGGAGCACCGTGACCTGGTTTCATGGACGTGCATGGTAAGCGCGTATGCTCAAGCTGGAAATATCAAAGAAGCCGAGTTCTTTTTCCAGAGAATGCCTTTCACGAATATTGTGTCGTGGAACTCGATGATCTCGGCTTACAGCCAAAAGGGAAACTTTGAGAGAGTTGAGAAGATGGTAGAAAAAATGCCGCAGTCGAGTTTGTCGTCGTGGAACGCTGTTCTAGCTGCCAATTTCGATAGAGGAAATCCGGAAGGAGCAAAACTAGTGTTTGACGAGATGCCGGAGCACAACTCCGTGGCTATGAGCTCACTGATTTGTGGATATGCGCAGTTTGGTTTCATGGATTTTGCACGGGAGGTTTTTGAGAGTGTTCCTCACAAAGATCTACTGTCGTGTACGTCGATGCTGATCGCTTTCGCAAACCACGGAGAAGTGGAAGAAGCGAAGCATTTGTTTGAAACAATGCCACAGCGAGACATCGTTGCTTGGAACGCAATCCTGGTTATGTATGGTCAAAACGGTGATTTAGAAAACGCAGCAAGGATTTTCAGCTCTATGCCCGAGCGCGATCTCGTTTCATGGACCTCGATTCTGACCAAGTTCGGACAGAGGGGAAAACTCCAAGAGGCGATGAAAATCTTCGACGAGCTCGAAACTCTACACACTCCTGACCAGGTTTGTTTCGTGGGAGTTCTCATCGCTTGCAGCCACAAAGGAAAGCTTGCTCTCGCCAAGGAGTACTTTCTGTCCATGAGACACGACTTTGGAATAGAGCCTGTGAAGCAGCACTACTGTTGCATGGTGGATTTGCTCGCCAGAGCCTCGTATCTGGAAGATGCGAGAGAGCTCTTGGCGACGATGCCATTTAAACCAGATGCTGTAAATCTGGTGGCTTTTCTTTCGGCGTGTAGGATGGGCCGGATGAGTGATGATCATATTTGTCACAGTGCCGGTCTTGTCGCAAAGAGCGTCTTGGATTTGGATTCCAGGAATGGAGCTGCTCACATCTTGCTAGCAAACGTTCTGCGTGATCCACCTGAAGTTTAACTTGTTGTTTTGTTCCTGCCGCGGAGGACAATCTTGCAGTCTAGATATATGTTCGACAAAGTTGATGGGTAGCTTGAATGAACGTCGCGTCCTTCTGGGTAAAAGTTTAAGTCAAGTACGCCTCTTCCCAGCTATTTGGAATTCGTGAATTCATGGGTTTTATCAGCGATTTCAAAACGTGAAGGAACTTTACCTTGAGAAAAATCGAGTCAAAGTCATCAAATGTGAGGCACGAGAAAGGGTAGCCTATGTGAAAGTCCAGTCTGAGGTGTGGAAACTTTCTTTACAATGCAAGAGAGAAGCATTGAAGTGGTCTTCGACTTTGGCAATTTAGCTTAGCAGTGGCTAAACTGTAGAATCCAGCTATAAAAACCGCCACAAAGTTCGAACGTGAGCAGCAAGGCATCTCGCAGAGTGTTCTTCGGTGTTGCGGCAAAGTCTCAGCAAAGTTTCAAGAAAAAATCTCGATCCATTTTCCCTCTTTTTGCAAGCATGAAGAAGGTGACACTCTCAACTTGTGGGAGCTGCAAGGGAAAGACTGATGCACTTAAGAAGATCAAAGGTATGTACAAACTTTGGATTGGAAATTCGAGAGCCGATCTCGTGGATGTTTCTGTTTTTGAACAACAGGGGTTGATAAGGTGGAATGGGAGTCGTCAGGCCTGGTAGTGATCGGCAAATTTGATGTGGACGACGTGGTCAAGGCGATGAATTGCCACCACAGTGTTCTTCGTTCCATCGAGAACAATTACGAGCCCCCAAAGAAGAAGGAAGAGAAGAAGGAAGAGAAGGGGGGCAGTAGCGTTTTGTATGTTTACGCCCACAACTACAATCACTACAATTGGAAGTGAATTTGTTCTTCTAATTGCTCTGCAAGAACAAGGGTGTGTATGAAATAATTTCAAGAGTTTCAAATCTAGAAGAGCACTGAATTTGACAGAGCATTTAATTGTCAGAATCATATCTGATGTAAGGTTTTCAAAAGTTAGATCTTTCTATCTATTTTTGTTGGTCCCAATCGTGAAACTGATGAATGCAAAAGACTTTGCATAGCACAAATGCCGGTGCACGTCGCCGTAGTCAAGGCTATACTTCTAGATTCAGTGACAGGAAGAATCTCACAGCGAGGGAGAGAGAGAGAGAGAGAACAAAGGGCCCAAGATAAGAACAACCTTTTGTTTAATGTCTATATCACCTTGCGGAATTTCATGGGAGATTCGGCGCCAAAAAGTTACAACATAAAAAAAAAGGTAAAGTCTTTTTGGAAACGCAGGGGTGGTGAAGTGGAATCGGAGAGAGGAGAAGAAGGAACAGTCTCTGATCATGAAGTTCGTCTCTTCGCTTTCCCACGGTGCCACGCAATGTGTTGGAATAGTGGCAACGACCACTTCAAGTAGGGAATCACCCATGCCCGGAGGCTTGCTGCTGTATGATTTGCTGCTCAACTTGGAAATTCAGTTCTGGGTTCAAACGCGACAACCTTTTGCAGGCTTTGATGAATCGGTCTCTCATAAGAAGAATAGACAGTTAAAGTTGCAACACAGCGGATCTAGACGTGTGGAATTTTCTTCTGCATTATGTCGTCTTTGACTATTCGCTGAAATCGCGAGGAATTTGGTGGTGACGCGTCGTCCTACAAAGACTGTACCGTAGAATCAAGCTATAAAAACCGCAAACGTGAGCAGCAAGGCATCTCGCAGCGTATTTCTCGATTTTCTGGCACATCTTGAGCGAGCAACTCCAGTTTCCTTTCCTTGTAAGCATGAAGAAGGCGACACTCTCAACTTGTGAAAACTGCAAGGGGAAGACTGACGCGCTCAAGAAGATCAAAGGTATAGCACAATCTTTGCATTGGATCGCGGCCCTGATTCCATGAAATCTCTGGTGCGGTTTTCCCAATAGGGGTCGATAAGGTGGAATCGGAGTCGTCAGGCTGGTGGTGATTGGAAAATTTGATGTGGACGACGTGCTAAAGGCGATGGATTGCCACCACAGTGTCCTTCGTTCCATCGAGAACAATTACGAGCCCCCCAAAAAGAAGGAAGCAGGCTCTAGCGTTATATATGTGTACACCCACACCTACAACCAGTGGAAAACGTATGAAACTAAAAAACGTAACGTTTTAAACGCGTTAAAAAACGCCGTTCTAAACTCCCAACGAGTTTGCACTATTTGCGAAAAGAGACAAAGGTTTCTTTAGGGTTTCTTCAGAACTTCATAAGGGATCTCCCTCATTGCTTTGCACGTTTTCACACCTCTTGCCCAAACTCCAGCACTCGCTCCGCTCCCCCAGTGTGAATCTCATGACAATACTTACATGTCCAGTGCCGCTCTGCTTGTATCACATGCTTCCAGCTCCAGCATTCGTGGCGTCCTCCAATTCCTGCCATGAACCCTTAAAAAACCTCGCAGCAGTTTTTCCGATTTCGAGCTAGCAGACCCAGCAGATGCCGATGATGGGCATCTGCTGCAGCAAGCCGCACAGGGTTCAGGGGGGCCAGCAGAATCTATGGTGGCAAGCACGGAGAACTGGTCCAGTGCTGAGACAAGCAGATCAGCGAAACGGCTTCTTCTTTCATTTGTTTTAGTATGTTATTCGGTTGGGTTTTATAAACTTAATATTA